>NW_010145570.1:2874-3143 GCF_000699245.1 Pterocles gutturalis | reverse complement strand
TTCAGCACTTCCCTGCCCACCCGACGGTTTGCTAAAAGGGGTTTCTTTAGACTGTACACCAGGGTGCAGCTCCCCATGCGGATACTGGGATGCCACTGGGATAGTCTGGGGGTTACACGGGAAGGCAGCTTTCCATAGCAGGCTGGTTGGCACCCCAAATCTGCTGCAACATGTGAGAGAAGAGCATTTCCATCAGTATTTCCCAAATCCCAGGGCTGGACATCACCAACCCCTCCCCGAAGCTGCTGCTAACAGCTGGAGGCTGAGCA
>NW_010145570.1:0-2851 GCF_000699245.1 Pterocles gutturalis | reverse complement strand
CCAGGGAGGATGCTCGAGCCCCAGCAACATGCTGCTTCCTCCCAGCTCCCCTTTTGTCCCCCACCCCTGGCTGGGTGACAAGTGGGATGACTGCAACTGGTCCCAGCTTGCTGCTGGGTTTGCAAGGGGGGGATATAGGATGTCAGGCGGCTGCGCCCTTGAAACCGTGATCCCCTCTGGGCCGATCTGCCTGATGTTTGCGCTGGAGCCATCAATCAGTGCAGGAGACACGATCGGATTTTATAGCCAGAGCTGCTTGTGAAACTCAAGCTTGGCGTGGCAGCCGCGGCTCTGCCTGCTCGGAGGAGGAGGCGAAGCCTGGACGGGGCTTTAACCCCTTGTGAAGGGTCCTTGGAGCCAGGATTCTCCAGCAGCATCAGCTATTCTGCTTGTGCGATTCCTTCCCTCCTCTACCCTCAGCATCTCATGCTGCAGACGCAGCGGAGCACGTCGTCTAATCCAACTGCAAACTCTCCTTACGCTCCCAAGAAGCTCCGCAGCACAAGCGGACAACACGCGGAGAAGCGCGGATGCACAGAGACACTCCATCCCACAGCTCCATGTTCCCCCAAAATTGCTAAAAACAGTCAATGGCACAAAACCCAAGGGGGTCTGCACGGCTGTACAACACCCAGCCCTGACCGCAGAGCCCAAGATATTCCCACTGCACTTGCAGCTCAAATAGATATTGCACAAATACATCCATGGGTTGGGCTGGAGGGACCTTAAAGCCCACCCAGTGCCACCCCCTGCCATGGGCAGGGACACCTCCCACTAGCCCAGGTTGCCCAAAGCCTCATCCAGACTGGCCTTGAACCCCTCCAGGGATGGGGCATCCACAGCTGCTCTGGGCAACCTGGGCCAGGGTCTCCCCATCTTTCCTGGAGGGCCCCAGAAGTTCTGCCGAGCCTTCTCTTCTCCAGGCTGCACACCCCCAACTCTCTCAGCCTGTCCTGGCACGGGAGCTGCTCCAGCCTCGGACCATCTCCGTGGCTCCTCTGGCCCTGCTCCAGCAGCTCCGTGTCCGTCCCACGCTCTCCTGCACCGGGCACGGGCTGTCGTGGAGCTCCAGACCATGGAGCGGCTCCAGCCATCAAAGGTTGGAACTGGATGATCTTCAAGGTCCCTTCCAACCCAATTCTCTATGTACATAGGGAGTGCAGTAATTAGCTAAATGGAATTTTTGATGGGGTGACTGGGATGAATGGGGGCACCAACCACGCCGCAGACCTGTTCTGCACGGACACATCCCCGCTTCGGCGCAAGGATCCCCAATTTGCAAATCTCAAGGGTACCCACGTCCTCAGCACAGCCCTGCCCGCCCTCCTCGAGGTGCCAAAGGCATCGGGGACTCGCAGCCCCCGCGCGTGCCAGCCCACGCGGCTGCTGGATCCGCGGTGAGATCTCGCTGGCGAACGGCGGATTAGAAATGAATAAATCTGTCGAAGGCAGAAATGGAACGTGCACCGAGGAAAGGAGCTGGAAGAGGCTTCCACGCTCTCAAAAATAGGAACTGGCTGATTAAAGCAGCTCTGATTTCCAAGAAGCTGACTCCAAGACTGCGCAGCCTTAACGCCCAAACGTGCCAGGGAGTGGAAAAGTCACAAGTTTGTGGCTTGGGAGCTGAGGGGTGAAGCTAAAACATCCACTGTGCTACTTGTGACTCAGAGCCAAGCATTTTGTCCACACCACCACCACGATATTGCCGGGTACAGCCTGTCCCGCACCTTTTGGGTGCCATCCTGCTCTCCACCTTGCACAGGACTGCAGAACGGGGTTCAACAGAGTCACAGAATCCCAGGATGGTTTGGGTGGGAAGGGACCTTAAAGCCCACCCAGTGCCACCCCCTGCCATGGGCAGGGACACCTCCCACCAGCCCAGGTTGCCCAAAGCCTCATCCAGCCTGGCCTTGAACCCCTCCAGGGATGGGGCATCCACAGCTGCTCTGGGCACCCTGGGCCACTCCTCACCCCCCGCACAGGAAAATACATTTTCCTAATATCTAATCCAAACCTCCTCTCTTTCAGCTTACATCAAGCAGATAAACAGCTCCTGGAGCAGGATTTCTTGTGCCCTGTTGAGAGGCACAGACTAACTGAACATGGAAGGAGAAAAGAGGGAAGAAGGGAATCAAATAATTGCCTTTTCCTTCTACTTTGGTTAATACAACGGGAACCACCTGGGTTTTTTTGCACAGCTGGTGTGTTTTGAGCCCCTCAGAGGATGTAGGTGCCCACTGATCCCCTGGATCCCAACTAGGACATGATCCATGTCAAGCAACATTGCCTGGGATCTGCTCCCTGAGCCCATTCCTGGACCAAAGCTCCCTGCTGGCTCCGAGCATCCTCAGCCCCAGCCGCGACGGTAGCAGGGCTGATTTACTGCTGCCCAGGCTGCGGGGAAGGCGATAATTCCCCGGTAACACCTGCATTTACGGTCCGCTCACCCAGGCTGCCTCTCCCACTTGTCAGCTCCTTTTAACCGCAGCTGATAACTTGTCAGAGGCTCTTGACATTGTTTTTTCTTTTTTTTTCCCCCGAGCCAGGCAATGTGGTGAGCAGCTGCGCACGGGGAAAAGTCTCATCTTTCTGCTCCAGCCAGGGAGAACCCGTCCATAACCTCTCCATCTCCCGTTTCCATTCCGAACGCTAAGACTTTGGCACGGCTTCAGACCCTCCCTCCAGTCCCGGGTGGGGGGAAGCCAGCTGGGATGCCTTCTCACAGCCTGGGAAAATACTTCAGGGCTCTGCTTTTCCCTGAGAGCCCTGAAATTCAAGTGGCTGGTGCTCCCCACTCCCTCCTCCATCCTTCTCCCTTTCCTTTTCCCTCCCCTTTTCTCGCCCCAACCTA
>NW_010145569.1:0-44166 GCF_000699245.1 Pterocles gutturalis | reverse complement strand
TAAATATATATTTATATTTTAAAAAAAACAACAAACAAACCACGTTTCACTCCCCCAGTACAACTTGAAACATACCTTCATCTCTGAATCTGCTACCCACACAAGTTCTGTCACTCTGGTCATCAGGTGAAGGCTTCTTTGTGCATGGGACCAGGTACTCTCCTCTTGGTCTGGGCAGCTCAGTTCAGCAAAGGTGCAGATTCCGCGCTGCATTGGTGGGTTCTGACTGCCAGGGGTGCACAGTGCAGCCTCTGCAAATCGGCTGCACTGGGGTGTGTTTTTGCTAATTTGAGTAGTTTTACTTTCTCAGAAAACCTGAGCACTTGACTATGCTGATAGTTTCAGCTCAAGGTGAAACATTCCAGGTACCAGGCCCACACATCCTTTCTGCATGCACTTAGTAAAGGTAGCCAAATGTATTATGCATAAAGATTTGTAGGACCTGCATTTTAGGCAGGTGTTCCTCGAACTTTAACTGTGCAGGCCAGCCCTTCAAAGTCTAAGATTACCAAAAACTTGAAAGAGAAATCCAGGAAGAGCTTATATAGCTAAGATAGTCTTCATTTTAGTAACCTCACCCTTCTTGAAAATCTAACTGATCTGAAGATGAGAGAGAGGTTCCAATTCCCCTTGTCAGGGATGCTGACAGGGGCTTGGGAGCCAACAGCCAGCAGCAAGCCATGGTGGTCTATGCCCTGCCCCCAACAGGACACAAATCCCACAGTGCCAGCAACCTCTGAGAGGTTCTCATTTGGCTGACTTGCTTTAACCCACACTTACTCGTCCATCCTCCAATCAGAGGTCCATTTGCATAGACCACAGGTGTCTTTTCTGTGATTGTACATAGATTTAGTGATGACAAATAGATGCAGTAGTCCTTAGGTAGGACACAGCAGTGTATCTATGAGAGGTAAAGCTTTTAGCTTTTTATGCTACAGTTTTACCTGATCTCCACCTTACTAGATGTTAAAGTCCTTGGCAAAACTTGCAATTCCAAGGTGAGCAGGACTGAGGACACACATTCTGGCTTTGCCAGGAAGCAGGGAACATTAACATTAATTAGTCATTTAGCAGGCTCTTGAGTGTAAACTGCATCCAGCCAGAGCTCAAACTCTTACTACCCTCAAGCACCTATTCAGAGACAAGAGTGCTGACTAATCTGTTGCTCAAAGAGAAGATGTGATAACTGGGACATGAAAAACACCAACGCCTGCTCTAGAGGGGCTAACAGAAAGGAATTCTACCCCACAGTGAGGACTAACGGA
Source organism: Pterocles gutturalis (assembly GCF_000699245.1). Classification (NCBI taxonomy): domain Eukaryota; kingdom Metazoa; phylum Chordata; class Aves; order Pterocliformes; family Pteroclidae; genus Pterocles; species Pterocles gutturalis. Next base: position 42,901 of record NW_010145569.1, on the reverse strand, counting down.
AATCACTACACCTCCTGTAAAGAAGCAGTCCTGTGCCACTTTAGGCAATTTTTTTTCAGGCTCATTTTAATTCAGAAATGGCCCTGAATCACAAACATGAATCACAAACAGCCGAAAGCTCTGGACCAGCCAGGTCTGGACATGGAGGAGGCTTGAGGAATGAGGGGGAACCATAAGTTACTGCAGGAGCAGGAGGGACACCTCTGGCTTCCACCTTGCTAGTATAAACATCTCCCCAGCCAAAAGGGACTTCCCGCAGAGCTGGGGGACCTCTCAGTGTTTCTGATGGCATGTCTTCCTCACCCCTATTAGTCTTCAAGTTATGGGCACTTTTCCTTCATCCTGTAGGTCTGGTGATTGCCCTGTTGGGGGTGGGAGGGACACTGAGGGATGGAGGAGGATTAAACAGGCCCACAGAAACACCAAACACGTTCACATATGGATAAAAAAAAAAATTAACGACGATTCTGAGGCGAGGGTTAAACCTAGAGCTCTTTAAGGCTACACACTCCGTGCGATCAGCCTTGCACCTGCCTCCTCGGGTGGGCACGGCGGGAGTTCTCCCCCCGTCCTCCACGTAGCGGCCGTTACAGCCCGCGCGGTGGACGCTATTTACCTCGCGCACAGCGCAGGGCGGGCCGCCAGGGGGCGCCCCTCCACAGGCAGTGCTGGCGGAGAGGCGCTGCCCGAGCCTCCCCCTCGCAGCCTGTGAGGGGGCGATGGACACCGGGTAGGTTGGCCCGGGTGCGTTAATGGGCTCCTCTGGGCAAAGCAGGGGCTGAGTCGACTCTCTCTCCTCCTTCCCCCAGCACAGAAGGCTGTGGGGGGATAGTGGAGGCTGCCCCATCCCTGGAGGTGTTCAAGGCCAGGCTGGATGAGGCTCGCAGCAACCTGGTCTAGAGGAAGGTGTCCCTGCCCATGGCAGGGGGGTTGGAACTTGATGATCTTTAAGGTCCCTTCCAACCCAAACCATTCTATGATTCTGTGATTCCTTGGGGGGCTTCCCCTCAGGGCTGTGCTCCACGCTGAGGGGCCTGGTGGGTCTCTGAGGAGAGAGCTTGCTTATGCGGTATTCTTGACTTAGGGTGTGAATGTGAGGATCGAGCCTGCTTTGTGACACTTCCGTCTGGATCTGTTATTTGCCAAGGGTATAAAGCTGGGGTGTTGGTTCAGTGCAGAGGCAGGAAGTTCGAATGGAGTTGTGATGCAGCCCAGCATTTGGGAGAGACATCTGGAGCGGGGCTGAGCTCGCTGGGGCTTGACCAGGATTGCCCTAGGAAACAGGTGGCCCTGCATTGCTTCCCTTTCTGCAGGGGCAAGCCGAGGAGCCAAGGGATGACACACCTTGCACTGGGTAATACAGACCAGAACTGGGAGCTGCATGCACTTCTCCTGCACCCCACTGCTGATAACACCTAACAGATGTGGATCTAAACATGTAAATGCTGTTCAGCTTCATCTGTAAACAGTGTAAGAGTCTGTATCCATTACTTATAACATGAAGACAGGATCTGAATTAAGTTACTTGTTTATGAGAGATGAAAAACGTCAGAGTACTGCAGACATAAGGACAAAGGGGTCAAACTGCCAAAAGGAAAGAACATGTCTGTAGGAAAAAAAAAAGTTTCCTAATAAAATCAGCAGGGAAGAAGTTTTTAGGTCTGCAAAAACAAAGGAGAGTTTATCCTTTCTGTGAGGTAGTGTGGCTCCATGGGGTACTTGCAGGGATTTCTTGTATGAAAGGAGGCTGGGCAGAAGGTGCTCATAGATGTTATCCTGCAAGCTAGGTATGAAATTTATGAAGGGATCTGCTGCTCCCCTGGAAAATGTTTGGTTTATCATCCATTAATCAAAAAAAGGTTGAAAACTGCTGTGTAAACTGCTTATTTCTTAGCAAAAAGTGGGCAAATTATTTGCCTGCAGGATAATAAAAAGGCAGACTGGCGGTAGCTTTTCCTGCTTTTATTCTCCATGGTGACAACTCAAAAGCAACAACTTTGAAAATGCAAGCATGGCAGATGTATAATGCTTGGTAATTGGCGATGAGGATGTGTCCCAAAAAGCTATAAAAGTTTTGTATTTTCATTATACAAAGTATTGTTATGTCCTTCTTTCCCCCATTTTGAAAATAATTTCATTACAAGAGAGAAGGACAATCTAAATAAAATAACAAAAGCCAAATACAGCAAAGAAAGCCACTCAGTCACTGCATAATGGAGGGAAAATGCGTGTTGTAGGTGAGCAACAGCAGCAGAAAAAAAACCCAGCTCATTGACAGACAGAAGGAGGACTATACCCCTGGGCTGGGGCTTTCAACAGGGTCTATGAAAAGTCATCAGCAGTAAGCACCTAGCTCCCAGCCCAGAGCCTCCGGACTGTCGCTTGCACAAACAGAACTAAAGTTGAGTCCATTGGGATGCACGATGAGGACAGTGTTGGTGTGCTGCGGACTGTCTGCCTGGGACTGGAATGCACAAGCTTCACCTCCAAGTTCATTTTTGTACTTGGGGCACAGAGAGCATGTTGTTCTCAGACTACTAGCAGAGGCTTTGCAGAAAAAATATTTTTCTATATAAAGTGAGCAGGTGCGGTGGAGAGACACAACTAGGCATTAGAGATTAAAACCTTGCCATTTTCTTGGACTGAATTTTGCTTTTAAAATGAGCCTGACAGCTTTTAATTCATACTTTTAAACTCAAATGTAACTAATAGCATCTTGGAATCCCATTTGCTTCGTATGACTCATGAAATGCTGCTTCTCTCTGCCACTGCTCTCACCAAGGACAATGAGAACTGAATGCATTTGCTTCTGTTGTTTGCACTTCAGAGCTGACTGCAGCTGCCCTGGGGTTGAGAACAATACTTACTCATTTTGAAATCATGTTCAGCTTTGATTTTTAAAATGTTTCCATTTTCCATCCCTGCTTGGGCTTGAGATAGTATCTGGAGGGCTTGGGGTTCTGTTTTGTATATTCTGTAATTTTTGCTTTTGTGGGGGTAAAAATGTCATTTTACAAAATGCCATTCGTTCTACATCTAAATTGACTGGAACCCCTGGGTGCAATGCTGAAGGTTAACTGGAACTAGCCAAGGAAAGCAGAGGGGTCAGAGAAGGATTACAAGCATGACAAAAAAATGACAGGCAGAAAGGGAGAGGAGGTAAAGGTCTCTCCTGGCAAAGGCCCTCATGCAGGCAGGGGTGAATGTCAAAAAGCAATTATAAAGGTCACAAAGAGAATTCATATGGGAATCATAGCAGATTCATTCCTCTAGTATTAGCTAACTTTATTCTTAAGATTTTTCTGTTTCTATTGCTGGTAATCCAGCTGGCATTTTTAAGATTGTATCAAAATGATAGCTGTCCCATCACATTACATAATGGATCTCTTTTCTGATTTCCCAGAGAATGGGAAAGGGGCTTTAGGAGACCCAAAGTGACAATGAGGGTGGTTTCCATGTCACAGCTGTTGTTGAAAGCACATATGGTCAGTATAGCCCAATGGAGGTGCTGTACCAGAGATTTCTGGAGTCATGGGGTCAGATCTGCAGCACCCAACTTACGCCAAAGGTCTCTTTGCTCCTGGACCCAGTCAAGAAATGAGCTAACGGCCCTTTAGTTTCTGTTTCCACGTGTCCCAAACCCTGTTCTTAGGGACAGATCCTCACCCACATTTTTTGTGTGAAAGCTCCCTGGAGAAAACAGAAGATAGCTCCAAGCAGTTTCTCAGCAAAACAAACTCCAAGACACTAAATTTATTTTTGGAATAACCCAGGCATGATAAACAAATGTAGTGTTGTGTTTGTGTACCTGTAACAGTCTGTGGTTAGGTTTGACTTCTGAAATGTTTTGTGATTGCTCCTTCTCAGGGATCTATATTTGTATGGCCCAGGGGCTGTCCTGCATCTCTTGAAAGAAGCTGTGGGACCTTGGGACAAAAGAGACATAGTCCTCTTTGAGTGTAAGGAGTTAGCAGTTACTTTGCTCAAGACAACCAAGAACCGTAGGAGTGGGCTAGCAACTTGACCAAGCAAAGCTCTTCTGCGCCATGTCAGATCACTCTGTTATTGGAGGAGGCTGGTCACACCCCAGTGGTGGCACCCATACGCGGTTAACTCTCATGCAACTCCCTTAAAAAAATGCTCTGAGAATGCCCCTTCTCTCCTCCCCACAAAAGGCCAGTTCCATCTTACAATGCCTGATACTTTCATTGCTACTCCCTCCCACAAATTTCTCTGGCCAGTTTTAGGTAACTCTCTAGAGAGGATTGGCATGTGAAAGTGTCTTGGTAATTGCAAACCCATTTCTTATTTCTGTTACAGGTGAACTGGTATTGCCCGCACGGAGGAGGCTTGTTGGAAAAGGTCAGGAACGCAATGTAACTGCTGATCCACAGGCAGCAGGTACCCAGAGTCACAAGACAAAATTAAAACCACAATTCAGTGAGCTACGGAGCAACCCAGACATCACCGCAGGAACTAGGACCTCTCAGGGAACCAGCGCACACAGCTGCCAGTGCTGGCTGCAGGGGAGGTGAGGTATGTCTGGGGCATGCTGCTGATGGCCATCTCTGACCTCGTGACAGTAACAAAGGCTAGGATGCTTACAGTTCCAGTCCCCTATATTGTATGTCATCACAAAGACCCAAAAAATTCTGGCTGCCTTTCTCAGGTGATGTATGTTGGAGTTTCTCAAAGTTTGTAAGTATTCAAAGTGCTAGTTTTGTTAATTTTCCACTTCAGAGGAAACGGAGTGGTCTGAAGATATTTGCACTGAAGCCATATCCTGGCATTTTTACAATGTACTTTAAAAGAATAATGGGATTATTGATAAGTCATTACCATTGGTATTTATTTACCCATTCCAGTATGTCAAAACATTTTTCAATAGCCCAGATCACATTTTTGACACTACAGCCAAATGATGCTTGATCCTGCTCTTGCTCTAAGGGTTGGTTTTGTTTGTTTGTTTTTCCCCCAGGACTCACTCATCTCTGTTGTCTTCTTAGCAAGTCACTCTTGTAATGCTTCCTTTTAAGGCCACAAACCCATCTGTATCCCTGACATGACCCAGACATCCATATCCTGTATGAAAAGGATTTTAATTTTTTGCCAGCAATAAAAATTGATCACTGGAAAATTTATAATTTGAGACCGCATAATAATCAGGCTTATTATTTTCCAGTGCCAGCATTGTGCAGGTGTTCTGAGAGATGGTGCAAACACAAACCATTACTTCTCTTCTGAAACAAGTGGCTCTTCTCAGCCTTTCCATCAGCCTCTGGCCCCCTGCTCCTCTCTGTTGCCAGAGTCACGGGTCATTAGGGTTGTGTAGCTATAGAGATGGAAGCCCTACTCTACATCACCCCTCGCTTTTTGATCTGGTCCATTTGGTGCTGCTGCAGAGACTTTTCTAATGGGAAAAATAAAGATGGCCTGAGGACAGACACTATCAGCAACTGAAAATTGCTTCAGATTTGTATAGGGAGATATGAAATCTAAAATTTTAGAGAAAAGGCAGAGCCAACTGATGGGTGCTGCCCAAATCTGACTTCAGGAAATTAAAACCTGATCTTTTTTTTTGAGGCTGAAATTTTTATCATCTGGTAAAACTCGTTGAGTCACTACTTATAAAATCTACAATACTTTTCCAGGTACTTGGATTCAAAATAAATGTTGGACAGTTCTTCTGAACAGTTGCTTATACAGTTAAAGAATTAGCTTGCAACTACTTTTTTATAAGCTAGATACATAAAATGGCAACTTCCTACACATAGTGTGCAAATGCCCTGAAGTACCAGCATCAAGCAAACAAAACTGATTCAAATAAATGTGTATTTTTAATACACACAACTCATTCCTGAGCGCTTGATCAAATAAACTACAGTAACTGAGATAAGGGACAGACACAACTGAAATGAGAAGGGAGATTGTGTGACACTCTGGCTTTCAATATGATGTAAAAGTTACTGGTATTCAGAGACTGTTAAATCACTGTTTTGGTCCCTTTCTGACACAGTCATTGTTGTAGATGCACTTTCAAATTTCTACGAAAAATGTTTCCTGGGTCTGCTGGATGTCAAACTCCCTTGAAATTAATAGCATAGGAGTTCTCAAGGTTTTCAGACTAACAAAATATCAACATTTCTTGCTGCTAGTATCATCCTATACCAGGGATGAAATGTTTAAGATAACATGTAGTGTAGCTCTGTAGACTTCTCAAGGCCATGATGACCTCAGATGGCAACCACCTGCCTACCTCTTGTTAACTGTGCTGTGATTTTCCTAGGAACATATATTAAAGATGAGAAAAGACAAAAATACTTCAAATTTAGTCTCTCCTGCCATAATACAAGTAGCTGTATTTGGCATGTAGCTGGCAAAATGGAGTCACTAAGCTGCTCTCCCTATCAGGAAAGACATGGCAGTCACGCTAAGTCCCCAGTGACAGGAAAAAGGGAAACATCACACCCATTTTTAAAAAGGGTAAAAACTAGGACCTTGGGAACTACCGACCAGTTAGCCTAATCTCTGTGCCCAACAAGACCACGGAACAGATCCTCCTGGAAGCTATGTCAAGGCATATGGATGGCAGAGTGGTGATTAGAGAGAGCCAGCATGGCTTCACTAAGGGCAAATTGTGCCTGACTATCTGGAGGCCTTCTACGATGGAGTGACTGCATTGGTGGATAAGGGGAAGAGTAACTTCTGTAATCTACCTTGACTTCTGTAAGGCCTTTGACACACCCCACACAACAGCCTTGTCTCTACATTGGACAGATATGGGTTTGATGGATGGACTATTTGATGGATAATGAACTGGCTGGATGGCTGTTTCCAGAGAGTTGCAGTCAATGGCTCAATGACCAAATGGCCACCAGTAACAAGTGGTGTTCCTTGAGGGTCTGTATTCAGACTAGTACTGTTCCATCTTTATTAATGACAGACAGTGGGACTGAGTGTGCCCTCACCAAGTCTGTGGATGACACCAAGCTGAATGGTGCAGTTGATTTGCTGGAGGAAAAGGATGCCATACAGAGGGACCTTGACAGGCTTGAGGTGCAGGCCCATGTGAACCTCGTGAAGTTCAACAAGGCCAAGTGCAAGAAGATCAAGATACTGGCCCTTAAAATGTTCCCATCATCTTTCTTCACATTATGATTTTAGCAGCTAAAAATTAAAGAAATTACTGCATTATCCCCTACGAAAACCAGAATGTCAGGCTTCCAGATGGTGTGAGGCACTCACTTCTAAATTCAGCTGTTCCTGAGACAACAGCCACTAAAACCACATCACAACTGAAGTGAATGAAATGGTTTTTAAGTGTAAAAGGTGACTTTCAAAGCTTGTGTTCATCCACAGTGTTATTTCTTTTTCCATTGCTGTTACTGCTCTCTTCAATGTCTTGGAACAATGACCAGAAAGGAGTAATACCAGCAGCACAGAATGAAGATCTGCAGCTGCTCTCTCACTGAGACCTTCCCCTTTTTTGTTTCTTTACAACAAAAAGGCCACTCACTATGCAGAGATGTCTGGTGGTGCTGGAAGCAAACTGCCAGCAGGGCTGGAACACTGCTTATGATATGGTGGAGTAGATACTCTAGCTTGAAGCTCTACAGAGTCATAGCTCAGCTGCAAGAAAATGCAACTGTATCAAAACAAATCACAGTTGGGGATGGGGGTAAAAACACATCATGCTCTCATCACAATAAAAGATACTTTGATCCATTTTCAAAACAATACATCAATCTCACCTGCAACTCTCATCACACAATGAACAGAACTAAATATATTCAACAAACCAGCCCATAATTGTCTCTGTCTCTGTTCAGCCCTTGCCAAAGTAACACCTCGTCAGTTCTTTTTCTATAGTGTCTGAAAGGATGCAGATTTTCTTTCACGATTTAGGGCCTGATCAGCTGGAGGCAGTCTGCAGCTGCAAGAACAAGGCCTCCTCCCAGCACAGGGATGATACAGAAAAGGCTCCAAGTATATGTATGAAGACATTTTTGATCCAAACAGAGAACTGAAGAGACAGAGAGAGCAAGAGGTATGCACACAGGCCTCTCTCCGCACATGACACAGGGCAAGAGGCACAAAGGCAGCCTCACTTGTAGTTCAGGGCTACAGGGACAGTAGGGACGTGGCTGCCTTCCAGTGCAGAATGGAAGGCACTGGAAAGCAGGGTGCCAAAGAGAGCCCTGGCCTCATTTTCCTGGCAGGCTCCCAGAGCCTTTGAGATCGAGTGCTGTTCATGGGAGTCTGTCTCTTAACGAAAGCCTCTGCTCCCTTGATGAAACAAACAATTGAAACAAAGAGTCCATGGCTGGTGGCTGCAAAGGTTCACGGAGGCCTGCCTTGCTTGTTGCTCTGTATCTTTTTCCACTGCAGTCACCTCATGGAATCCAGCCCATCAACATGACACGTCCAGAACAACTTCAAACCACAAGGGACATCCTCGTTGGGAAATCGTTCTGAGAAGAAAGAGAGAAATGTCAACACGAAAGCATCCATGGAACAAACAAAGAGACAGATATAGCTTTGACAGACACAACTGAACAGCAACAGCTTTGTCCGCACACCCCTTTCCTCTCTCACACATGCCACTTACACTCAGGCCTAACAGCCAAGCTGCTCTACCAACAAGGTCTCCCTCACGGAGCAGACTTCAGCCAGCTCCCCTTCCCCAGCAACCACTAACTCATTAGTCCTCACCAGCCTGGACTGTGGCAGGATGTTTTGCACTGGCTGGTATCCTGTGTGAGGAATGCCTTTGGCCTGCATGGCCTGTACACATGCGCAGGGGCATGCACCCACAGGAGTCTGTCATCTCACACCTTTCAGAAAGACCTGAGGTCTCTTTACACCATGCCTTGATACTGTCCCAGGACCTATCCCAGTCCAGAAGAACACAGCCTCTCAACCCTTCCTTAACAAGAATCAAGGCCAAAGCAATGCCCTGTAATTTCTGTAAGTCCTGGGTAAGTTCCCTTTACTACCATGAGCTTCCTAAACCCTACATAAACTCCCACATCCTTGGATTACCAGGGCACAGGTGCCAAAACCATCCCTTACCTCCCCAGTCCCATGCACATCTGTCCCTCCCCTCCATCACAGAGTCCTGTTTAGGAACTATTTCTCTTTATGGCTTCCTACACCCACATTGACTCCCCTGATCCGAGGTTCCCCACACTCAGACTCCAAGCTCTACCCTCCTGGAGAGCCCCTTGACCCCTAAACTCTGGTTAGCAACCCCTGCCTGGTGGCTCCCCACTCAGCCTATTTGGATCAGGAGCACCAAACATGGCCTCACTGTTTTCTTAGGGTCCTTTTTCCTCTTCTTGTCAGAGGCGTTGAGGTAGGCCTGCTCCCTGGCCCTGTACGAGGGGCCTCGGCTCAGCTCCCTCTCGCTGTACGGAGGGAGGGTGTCCTCCTCTTCCTCCTGCTGAGGTGGTGGTGGCGGCTGCTGTGGCTGCTGCTGCGACTTCTCGGCTTTGTAGGTAGAAGGTGGTGACCAGGCATAGTATGTTCCCCCTCCTCTCTGGCTGTGCTGCGAGCTCAGCTTGGTGGGGGTTTCACTATGGTCACCGCTCGCGTCGTAGCTCCGGGATTTCCTCTCCAAGACACTGCTGAGGTAGGAGTGATCATATTTCTGGCTCCCTCCAGGTGTCCGGCTCACCAGCCTGGGCAGATGCTTCTCCTCATGGGCTCGTCTCCGGGGTGGGCTGTACGCCCAGCCCCGATCCGAGTCTGTCAGCGGCTCTCGGTTCCCTCTGCTACGCTTGGTGTAGTACTCCTCCATGGAGCTATCCTGGTGGGGCAGCCCTCCACTGCGGCCGCTGTGCGACTCTGACCGCTCGAAACGCCGAGTTTCCTGGCTGTCTGCCCGCCGGGTCCGCTGGCTGTAGGACTCCGCAAAGGCTGCCAGCTCATCCATAGAGACAGCCGGCACCCCCACAGAGAAACTCTTACGGGACAGCATCTCGGACTTGGATCTCTGCTGGCTGGAGGACAGAAGAGGTAGTGTTAGAGGGCAGGATTCAGCTGTGCTCACCCCCTCAGCTGCTTTCGCAGACAATGGAGGGAAACAGGACTCCTGGAGCATGATTCATCCAACCTGTTTTCATCATCTTCTGTAGGAAGAGATGCATCACCTCCTCAAAATCCCTGCTTCTCTCTCTCTTGACTGTAAAGGCAGCTTAGGGCTGACAGCTCGGCCTCTACATGTCTAATCTTACCCGAGATTAACCCCAGAGTGCACCTCCCTTGTCCTCCAGTATGCAGGGCTGGACTTGCTTCTTGGCCCCAAAGCCTGTAGGTGTATGTCCTGCTGGGAAAACCCAAGAATCTGGCTACAGAAGCTCACAACAGGGCAATTTTGAAGCAGGTTTAAAGGGAGTGAGCTGGCACAATAATCCAGTACTGAGGGAAGAAAATCCCTGCCATTGCTTTCGGAAGACTGAGCTGCTGCTATGTGAGGGAAGGATGTGACCTCTCTCTTCTAGGTACCAAAGTGCCAGTCCTTTAGGCCTGGAGTACAGGTCTTGCTGCACCAAACCACCAGGGTGTGATTCCTAATAAAACACACCAACACTGGGAAGTGCTGGAGGAATCAGGTGCAAATCTCAAGAGAGCACTTGGCAAAGGATGCCTTGGTTTCCTATTGATCTCACTTTGACATCCCGCCTGGAACAGGGCCCATACCTAGCTTTGCTCAGCTGGGTAGGCTTAAGCAGACTTGTGGGAGTTAGATTAATTCTGACCTCATCTAATGACATCCCCAGATTTCATGTTTCTCTCTAACCCCTCTGTCCTGCTAAGCAGAACCAGAGCAGCAGGAAATGGAGAAGAGCTACCAGTCCATCTGTCTCTTCTCCTTTCTTTACTACTTTGCCAGATATAGCTGCTTCCCAACATGGCACTTCTCACCTGTGCCGGAAACTGTCCTGCTCATCTCTGTAGTCAGAGACAGCCTGTGATCTTGATGTGCTGCCCCCACCAATCACCCCTGACCAGTATTCAGCATCGCCATCGAGGTCTCCTGCAGGAGGCAGAGGTTTTCTTCGCGCCTGGCGGTAGGGCTGACGGAAGTTCAAGTCATCCTCGTGCAAAGAGCTGAGTTCAGAGATGGTGTTGTTATCTGGAGGGAAGGTTTCAGAAAATAAATGAGACAAGCATCACCTAATAGCATGTGTGAGAGGGCAGGAGAGGACAGGAAGGGTCTGGTGGGCTTAGCTGCAGCTTTTTCAGAAAGAAGCTGAGCTGCCCTCCATTAGAAAAAAATCAAACTGGAATTCAAGGCTCTTCTCCAAACCCTTGACTGATCCTGCTCAAGACTCCTGGGGCTCAGTTTGAACATAGAGCTGCTGTTAGACCTACGGTCTTCTGAGCTGGTAGCCGTCAGCCACGTTGGATATTCTAAAGGTACCGCAAATGGCACCAGATGTCTGTGTTCCAGACAACTGAGTTCAGCCTTCATGCAGAAATTCCATCTCAGCTGTGCTTCAGTAACACGTGAGCAATCCGCCTTCACGAGGTGGGCACTGCACTTAGCGGAACATCACCACAGTAGTTGTGCCACCTCCCCCTTTCCTGGTGTGAGACAGGCTGGCTCTGGATTTGGCCTGACTTGCCCAGCTAAAACAAAAAACAACCCCCTCAAAAAAGATTAAGAAAAAAGTAAGAGACTTGTCTGAATCACTGTCAGTCTTTACCCCATCAAGCACATTGACATCTGGAGGCCTGACATACCAATCTGGAGAGGTCTTTTTATAGTAAATCTTGTGGGTGGAGAAGACAGTGTGCTCAGCAATGACTGTTTTAGAAGTACATATAATTTGTTAGTTATGCCTAATCTGTACAGAGCTTTGATGTAGTGTCATTCCTAAAGCCCTTACCTTCATTGATTTGCAGGATCTCACGTGTCTGTTTTAAATGAGCCTCTACCAGTGCCTAATGTGGGTTAGCTCTGAGCAAACTGGATGCTGCCTGGAGGACCTGAGCCCCCAGCCTGCTGCTATCCTCCAGACAGAACAGCTAGAGGACAAAGAGCAGCACAGGAAGCCCTCCTCACGCACACACGCTGTCCCGCCACTGCACCTCTGCCTCCTAACGTGAAAAGATCCTCACTTGGGTTTGTATTCTGGCACCTATTAAGTGCAGCCTCAGCCTTTAGGGATATAAAGCTTGCAAGAGGCTACCAGAAGACAGTGAGGAGTTCCACATTAATTAAGCTTAATTCTGAGTTTGCATCATGTCCCTACTAGCCACCCTCCTCCCCTTCATCTGCAGTTGTCTGGCTGCCAAGCTGTCCATACTGATGTACCTACCACCTCTGATCTTACGGTGACCAGTGTCACAAAACCTGACAATCCCCTGGTTTCCTGAATCCTTCAGGGCAACAGCCACTCCAAACTACCTTTCTGCATCCTTCAAATCACACTGTGGTCACTGCAGCCCACAAAACACACTTTCTATAAAATCATCCCTCTTCTATTTTGCCATGCTGAGAATTTACAGGCACCACACTGTGAGACACATAGAAATCATGAGGAATATACCCCAGCTATTATCACACCACAGGCTGTTGGAGGCATGAGTACGGACTTGGCTTTTTAGATGTTAATGATCCAAAAGTTTTAATTATCAGAGTGGACAATTTTCATGAGCATTTGACTCTCCCACACCTTGCTTGTCCTAATTACGGATGATTAGATAAGTAGCAGATCTTTAAAACCAGAATATACCTGTAGACACCCAAAATCTAGACTTTATCTGCCCCAAGTACCATATCCTAGACATCATATCCTAGAGGCTGGCTCTAAGGCAAAGCCAGTGAACTTTTAACTATGAATTTGCAGAGTCTTTTTCAGGTCAGTAGAAAAAAAAAAATCAAACCATGATTGTTCCTCACATCGTTCTCGCATCCTCCTAGCTGGGTCAAACTGAGCCAGTTCTTTCTCGACATAGTACAGCACCTTCATGGAGTCCCTTTCCTTGTCAGTCTGGATCCTGTACCCTTTGCGCACTGCTAGGGAGGAAAGAAGAGCATTAGAGGAAAACATATCTGCAAGCAGATAGGCCACGTCTTCCAAAACAGAGTGAGTCAGTCCTTGCTTCAGAAGAAATCTGTCTATAACGTGGGATGTGAAGTTGTGAGCAGCTGCATCACTTATAAAGTCTGCAGTAACAGCAAAAATTGTTTGGAAATGCCCAATCTGTACAACCAAATGCATCAAGTGGTGTCAACACCACAGAGTGATTCCACCTCCCACAGAGGATGTCAGAAAGTAGCACTCATTTCCCCTTCCTCAGCACTAAAGAAAGGATTTGTCATGGCACGCGACAAGCACTCCCAGATCAGGCTTCCTCTATGCAGCCGGGGCCATAAGCTCCGAGTTTGCAGAGGAAACAGGTGGCGGAGCATTTGGGAGCTGTCACTCTGCAGGACCACTCCACCCTCCCATCCCTATGAATTCTGCTCACACAGGTTGAAGAGCATGTGGTAGGAGATGCTCCAGAGAATACAGAAGGAAACACAGAAAGTCCCACAAATACATGGCACACTGCTTTAAAATTTACACCGAATCCAATTATGGGGCCAATCACGTCACTGGGTAGCTGGGAAACTGCCTGCTTTGGCATTCTTCACATGCTTCATTTTATAGAACAGGTATGTCTTACACATACACTGAGTGCTTGTCTCCTGGGCTTACTCCATTTTCAAGGGAGGTCTAGACAGCTTTTTTGGCTTTTCCACATTCCTCTGTGTAGAAAAGAAGTTCCTACACACCTGGAGCCACAGCAGCTCTAGCTCTGGCAGGCTGGCTCCATGCACACTTTACCTGCTAACGCTGTGAACAGCCTGACTACCTGAAGGCAGGTCTACAGTCAGCAAGCAGACAACTCCCCCTATCAGGACTTTGAAGAAAACAAGGCTTTTATAGCAGATTATTTAAGAAAAGTCTCAGCCTGAGGCTATTTCAAGATTAACAGAAACACAGCGCTAAGTACAAAAGAGGACTACAGCCCTCAAATTCAGCCTCATTAGAGAACTGTCATGAGGACAATTCACTGAGCACTATAAAAACGGAACCCCTCTGCCTTGCATGGGGTTAATATGTTCCCTTGTGTGAATACTGCAGTGTGACGTGAGCACTCTTCTGGTGGAACAATTTAAATACTTGGACGGTGGTTTTGAGCCAACCTGTTCTTTCTGTTTTATCCCACACACCAATACAGCAAGATACTAACATATGGGCTGGTTAGTACGTTGCATAGTATGCACTGTGTGGGTTGAACAAGGACTTGGCAGAGGTATTCTTAGGCACCTTCTGTCCTAAACTGCTGTGCATGTGTCTGTGCACTATAAAATAACCATGCTCTGCTTCAGAAATGGCTATGCCATCGAAATAGGCAGAATGATTTCTGTAATAATCCCTCAAACTGCTTCAGGATAGAAGTGCTTTACTGTGGCTTCTGACTGTGCACATGTAAGGTAAGTAACTACATCTTGCAATATTACCTTCTGTAGCTGTACTTGGGAAGGGTATTAGATGTTAAAACGTAGTATGGGTCTATCAGGGTCCTGCTTTCAACATGTCTCCAGATAGTTCAGCTGACAGAAGTCTGGAGTTTCGCTGTGTTTTATTATCCCCACGAGGGAGTGCACAATGACTGCAAATGCACACAGTGATTTACAGAACACAAGGAACCCTACCTCTGCCTTCCAAAGCGGAACACCATCATGTCTCTTGAAGTGAGGTTGCTGCTATGAAGAGGGGCTGGACTGACTGGCCTCAGAAGGGATGACTCCTGCTGCATTGCGCAAGCAACAGCAAGGAGAGTTCTCCACCTCACCACTGGGGCTGCCCTCTGTCTGGTACCTTGCCAGGGAAAAGGCCTCTTGCTATTCTTTCTTCTAAAGTGTCTACTAGGAGCTCAGCTGAGCTACCACCTCATTTATACACAGGCCAGCAAACAACCATCATCTGGAAATAACTCTGACCTACTAACAACCTTTGGGGAACCTGAACAGGCACCTTCCAGACTCTGTCTCCCCAGAGTCAATACTCATGCTGAGGCTGAGCCAAATATCTATTTGGGCAACATCTATAGCTCCTGGAACTGACAGAATTAGCTAGGCTTCCCGCGAGCTTCATGCTCGACTTGCTATTGTGGCTGTATATCAAAAGCCAAATTAATTTCTTGGTTACTTCTTTAAATATCTAGAAATTAACCTTGGATTTAAATCTGCAAAGATGACCGTGAACATCGCATAAAAAGTATTTTCCATTATATTTTGCCTCTATGTTTACTTATTAAATACTTCTCACAATTATATTGAACGTTCAGCTTATTAAATCTCTTTATTATTCCTTCATGTGAACCAAAGGTATTACTGCTTCCTCCTCACACCCTTCTTCATCTGCAAATTGCCATAACCCTCTAATAAGGTCTGAATATTTTTATGCCCATCTTAATAATAAGGAAATGAAGATGCAGAGACATTAATCACTTGTCCAGAACCATTCACTGACGTCAAAGAGAATGGAACATTCTTCCCTGTTAGACCCTATTCTCTTCTCCCGAACAGTTCATGAATTTCTGATGTTTAATTTGTGTTTAACTAGACACTCTTTTTATTCTTCTGTGGGTGGAACCGAGTCAGCCAAAACTGTAAGCTGTTTCCCTCCCCAGAAAGGACAGCACTACTATTTTGTTCAGACAAGTGTGGTTAGGAAGTAAATGATGTCTTATCTTTATCCACTTGCCATAATAAAGGACTGGAGTCCACCTCTCAGATCAAAAGCTTCTGTGTGTGCATGGTTTAAGGAATCTACGCAAGAGCCTCCAGGTAACCATTGCACTTAAAATAGACAGAGCATACATGCTAACTTACGTGTTGCCAACACTCTTCTAAATAAGAGAGCTGAAAGTTTATTTTTTTTCCCTTCTTCAGCCCTAAGTTTAGGATGGAGTTCCTAGGCTTCACTGGAGCTTTGTCACGTGGCTTTTATGTAACCCTAGACAAACTTTCTAAATATCCTCATGCCTGATCTTGCTCATTAGATCACCTCACAGGGGTCATTTATAAGCACGGAAACTATCCAGGGCAAAGGCTGTCCTTTTTAGCCTGGCAGCCAGGATTACAGAATTCTGCCGTCTCTGTCCCCCAGCACTTGTGATCCCATTTTTTGAAATAAACTAGACAGAAAGATTGAAGTCTCAGAGATACCAAGTTTCAGATCAGACCGAAACTGGCTGCGTGGAAGACACACAGACCATAATTAGTGCTCCTTCTGAGAAAAGCCTTTATTATAAACTCAACCATTACCTGCTTTGTTTAGCTTGCTGTCTGGCCAACCAGAAAATAAGTAGCTCAGTACAGCCACATAATGTTTTCTCTTCTACAGCCCATAATTAGGGGATATTCTGGCATTGTGGGGAACCTTAACAGAAAAGGAATAGGATGCAGGGTATCACCCTTCCTTAGCTCCATAGTTCAAGGAACACCTTGAACAACACATGCATGATCCAGACTAAGGGTTTGTCTGCATCCCTGCAAAAATATGAATTAAAAAAAAGCTTAACAATCTCTGTTGTCTTGCCACAACCATTAAAACTCTGCAATAATGTTTTTATTTGCAATACATAGTATTTCCAGTCAAGTCCTGTGTTGAGGGATTAAGTTCAGCCAGCTGATTTGTATTATATAAGAAATGTGTCTTTCTGTGTAATGAGCATGGGATGCTAAGAGCTGTTCCATTTTGTTACCAAACACGTTTGTAGTTTTTCATTCTGCATTTGTGCTCTGCTGGTAACATACAGCAGACACGAGACTGGGACTGTGATTGGACTCTTAAAAAATCCCTGGAGTTGCACAGCCAACACCACACTCTACATGCAGTGACATTTTCCACATGAGAAAACAATTGAGCACTGGGCTGTCATTCATCATTTTCGAACAAAGGTTTTTGAATGGGATACATTCTGCTTTGGATCAGTGATTGATTTCCTATTTCAAAATGCTCCATTCCAGAGCTCTGTTTTGATTTCAGTGGGAATAAAAAAGTATGATTGTTGAAGGAAAATACTTTTTGTAATTCCAGAAAGGTTAACATACTGACTGCAGCAGTGGAAGGATGTGTGGGGTTGTTCCAAAAGCTTAATTATTTGATTATGATACTTGATCTTGTCTTTTCAGAAGTGTCTTATCAACACATTGTCATAAGCAAATTAACAATTGATATCTAGTGTGGTGCTTTGAAATCACGCACGTGATTGGATCAACAGCAAACGTTCTGTGTCAAATATGGTGACGCTACATTGGCAACAGTCACTTCTGCTGCGGTGTGTTTGAATTTATACAGCCATTCTGATCCTGAAATGCCAGCATGTGGCTAAATAGCTATCCGTTTTTCCTTGACAGCAGCTTCCTTTGCAGAGGGAGAAGTGACCCTCACCAAGATAGAGTCATCATACTGATACACTATGTCTGACATTGATCCACAACTCCTTTCTAGTTAGAAGCCTTTTATCACTCACATTTCACAAATGCAAAGGCTGAAAAAAGAAGCAACCTACTGACTTCTGTAAGGTAGGGGAGGGGGTCCAGCCCCAAATGCTCTAGGGCAGAAACGCTTAGGGAGCATGTCCCCATACCCAAAATGCCACAGGGACAGTAAAACATGCTGCAGCAAAAACTCCTGTCAGAAGGCAAGCAGTGGCCTGCAGAGGGCAGGAAGAATAGTTTACCAAAATAAAGCAGCTTGCAAGGCATGAGCTCTAAGGGAAAAATAACCACTCCCTCTGCTCCCTTGAAATCAACTTAATCTTCTTCTCCTCTTCAAGTAAGGTTTGCAGCAGTAAGAAGAGGAGTCTCGGGCATGAACTTGGCCTCCCATTCCCTGCTGACCTAATTAGGCCCCCACACACTGACACTGTGCTGATGGCACTAGAAAAGTTGGAACATGTGGCCCTAAGGGATGCAAATGTCATTGTCAGAGCCAGGATTAAAATGCAGCTTCTCTGTGTTTGTTCTGTTCATATCACTCTGTCAGGGACAATCATTCCTCTCTCTCCCAGCCCTGCTCCCAGTAAGAGGACTGAATGTTGTGCCTCGCACTGCAAATTACCATTTTGGCTTCCTCCACCGGAGTCACTTGGGGCTAAGGGAGGCGGGTGCGACTTATCCATCAGCACAGCAGGAGATGGGACACCAGCTACAGGAACACTGGGGATGTAGTATGGACCTGGCATGGAGGAGACCGCAGGAGGGTACCCAGCTTTTGCTGCCTTGCCTGCTACATACACTGAAAAAGAAAAAAAACAGCAGTCAGCATCACACCAGTCTCCCACAGACCCACATGGCACATGGCTGAAACCTGCACATCACCAACACTGGTGACAACCCATCAGGAGACAACTGGACAAATGAAATTACAAGAATCAATCTGAATTTCTCTAAGCCTCAAAGGGCACTGAGGGGAGTTTAAAAAATGCACATGGCAGGTCAGATGAGCACTGTAAGGTGCCCAGCAACCAAAGGACATTCAGCATGTTACAGCCAGCATTGCCGCTGCCATGATTTAGTGGCAGTTCAGCTTTTAAAACAACTGATGACTCAAGCAGCAAGGATGAGGCTCATGAAACTTGACAGATCTGCCTGAGCCTGATCAGGAACCTTGCTGGGTTGCAAGGATTTTGCACTGTTGTAGAGGGCAGCTGCTTTGCATTGCCAGGAAGAAACCTCCCATGATGCTCCTAGCTCTGACCTGCAACATTCACTGACACAACAACAACTTTGGGAGCATGACACTTTGGAGAAACAGGCACAGCTGCCAAGGCAGGGAGGGCTCAGGGAATGACATTTTTAATTAACTTTGACCGCTCAACCATTGAGCAATAGGTCAGATGCTTCACTCCCTAAGAACTAGTTCTCCAGTCAAGCAAAGTGCTTGGTGCAAAGGAAGCAATATTAGCAGATTCTCTTCCTGTTCTGTCAGGGAGAAGTAGTAGTGCAGGAGAAGGTTTGTGCCAGGCTTGGACAGGGTCACTCACGTGCCCGGGGACAGCAGCAGGACTCAGGACAGCAGGGGCAGCGGACGTAACAGCAGCAGCTGTGTGGGCAGCACTGGCACCAGCAGATCCCCACCAGGAGGAAGAACAGGAACGCCCCCAGGATCACCAGGCCCACAAAGACCCATTCTGGAAAACAAGAGGAGAAAGGGAGATACAGGATTGCACATCACTGTGGAAAAGAACATCAGTGACATCCTCCCAGGGGAGAGCATAAGGGCAAAACAGATAGGTGAATAACAGAACTGGACTCCCCGCTGGTCTAGGACTAGTTCCCCTCTGTATTGAAGCACAAATGGCACATGACAGTGAGAAATGGAGCTACAGAAATGCAGTCCCTTCCTGAGATGTCTTTGGCTGGCTGAAAGGTGAGCAGCAGGCAGGAGCTCTGGTTCCCCAGGACAGAAACCCTTCTCCCCACGGCAGACCTGCACAAATGCCGCAGGACATACCCCATTAGCATTTGGATCTCATCAAAGACTCATTCTTCCTGGCCATGTTCATGCCCTGCTTGTGTGTTTGTTCCCTACCCACATTCCAGTTTTAATGGGACAAACGATGGTGAAAAGCACGCTATAAATAGCCCAGTAAATGAGCCAGGCCTGCCCCTTCGCAACTAGGCCCACGCATGCAATTATTCTTTTGAATGTGCGGAATGAACATCCTATTCAGGCGCTGCAGCCAGCCAAGAAACCTAACAACCACTTTTTTTTTCTTCCCCCACTGAAGCCTCAGATGATGTCTGCCAGGCCCCAAAAGGGAATGGCTGAAAAACACCCTATAACTGAAAGCACAGAAGAGCTGGTCCACAAAAAACGGGATGGGGTTTGAACATGAAGGGGAGCAAGAAAAGGTTTCTCAAACTTTGCTGCTGGGAAATCTGCAGTAGCAGCAGCCATGGTAGGAGTAGGTGCCCAGCCTGTGCCGGGGCAGCTCCCAGCTCTGCATCTGGCCACCCTGCACTTTGCAGGGGACTGCATGCACAGCGCTGTGCATACTGCCACATGGCTACTCCCTGGCTTAAGGGAATGGTCAGTGAATGCATCCAGACAAAGAAATGTCAAGACTTTGAATGTATAGAAGACCTGGAGTTGGTTTTACATTAGGAAGATGCACCAACCTACCTAGAAGTCAGATGGCTGGTGAGGGAAAATCTGTGGGGAAAGACTCTAGGTGTACCCAGGTAGTCATTCAACCACTTTGGAAAGATGGTAAGAAAGCGAAGAAAGAAGCGGTGGGGCTGCTTGGCAGTGAGGTAGGGTTTACCCCTATCCCAGAGGAAAAAAACCAGCAGAGCACTGTTTCTGAACAAAAGTCCAATGTTCACTAAGGGGTCTCCTGGCACATTATTATTTAAGATGTAGAAGTACTGATACAAGGATTGCAATGTGAATACAGACTCACACTGGAAAAATAGCGCATTTCTCACCTGCGCCGCTAAGCTGAAAAGTCAAGGAAAAATGTTCCGCTCAGAACAATCAAAACAGAAGACTTTTTAGTTCTCAATAAAATGCAAAAATAAAAAGTGTCATTTTTGATTCATCCACAGCATTCTGTTTGAACAAAAGTAAAATTCTTTGCTTTGCTGCAGTTTTCCTTAACTCTTGTACAAAGAATTCCCTTTTTTAAAATGCCATTTTTAATCTAGAATTTACAATTTCCTTTAAAACATGTCAGCGAAAGATCTGGCATTTACAAATCAAAACACTTCATTTCAGAAGTGTCAAGTGAAATGTTTTATATTTTTTGAATATTTTATTTCTTTTTTGGCTGAAACAGATGAACTTCATTTAAATTTGCAGATAATTTTGGTCCTTGTGGAATTTTTTTTTTTTTTGTGAAGTTACTACACACTGAGAAAAATTTATCTAATGAATAAGAAAATGGCTGGAGGGAAGCATTCATGAATGGAAAAGGAAGAGCTGAGAGGAGATTACTGATCCAGTTCCTCAAGTGGTGATTCTAGGAGCCATCTTATTTAATATTTTCATGAACGACCTTGACACGGAAAACAAGAATGTGTTAATGTACTTGAGGATAAGGGCAGGGAAGGGAAGCATTGTCACTGAAGATGAAGACTGGGATATGATCTAGAAAGGGCCAGTTGACCTCGGGCCTACAATAAGAAACATGAAATGCAGCAATATACTGAATTTCAAGGTATGCAGCAATACTTTCAAGGTCACATGTTCAAAGATTAGGAACAATTTCTGCTCCAAACAGGACTTCATTAGTTGAAAACAACTGAAAAAGAAAAGGAAGTATACTATTCCATCTTAAGACAACTGTAACCAGTTATGCAATACAGCCAAAAAGTCGCAAATGTCATCCTACGCCCAGCAGAGGAGGAATTTCCAGTAGCGTTAAGGAAGTATCAATGCCCATCATACAAGGCCTCCATGTAACTTCATCTGGTGTTACACAGTTGGGTCATCTTTGTACAAGAAAAGATTAATGCAGGCTGGAGCTGATGCAAAGCAGGGATGTGAGGGGATGAAGGGACTCAGCAGCCTGCCTTGCACCAGGAGAGCTGAAGCTCACTGTGTTAGTCTACTAAAAAGAAAGCTGAGAGCAAACGTTGCTGCTGCCTGTAAATATGCTAGGAGGAAAGGCAGGTATTAAAGGTCTTACATAAATAGGCATAAACAGGCTATAAGTAATGTAGGTGGAAGCTAGAAGCAGCACATCAAAGAAAGTGATCCAATGGGAGAGAGAAAGGCTAAATCCAGACTACTGTTAGGCTTGCTGAATTTATGGAAAGGATGGAATTACATGGAGCTCTGGATAGCAAGCACGATAGCGAGCCAGACTATCCAGTCCTGTACTTCCTAATCTATATCAATCTGAGTAGGGCAACAGCTCACTGTTTTTTCTTTTGTCATGTTCTCATCTTGTTCTCTACGACCATCATTGATACAGAGAAGGTGAAATAGTATTGCACGACAGAAGTGGCCAGCCACAGCTCCACAATGAAGCTCAGATGTCAGATCTCCAGAGCTATTAGTGAACAGTTCACAACCACTCCATAAAGGATAAAAGCCTGGTAGAGGAAAAAAACGAACAGCACGTCCATTGTAAGTGTATCTGTGGTATTTCTGGAAACATTCCAGGAGTATAAAAGGAGGTCAGGTTAGTATGTACATTACACGTTGCAAGATATTCACTCAGCACCAGGAGCGGATGTTTGAAATCAGCGTCCCAGTAACAGGGACCTAAGAAGCAGGAGGGATTTTACTTGAGAGGAAGGTAGACCATTTGCTTCTCTGATGAGCTTGAAAAAACAGCAAAAGAGGCTGCTGGCTCCTCCTTTATGCACAAAACTGGGATTCAAACAGTTTTACCTGCAATTCCCCAAGCCTTCCTCCAGTACAACTGTTACCTTCTGTCACAGCCCTTCTAGATACAACTGTATAACCCCAAAATTCTAATGTCTACCAAGCTTAAATACTATGCGTCCTTGGTGCCTGGGAACTACTGTTTTGTGCTTGCAGAAGCATCTGCTTTTGTTTATTCAGGTAACAGGCAATACTAACAGGTGGAATGTGGTTTGCCACTGCCTTTTACACTTTCTTGTTGTTTATATCTAGGCAGTGGGGGTATCAAAAGCTACCTGGCCAACACACAAGAATTTTATACCCATTCAATAGAACTTTAAATAGTGGGGGAAAAAAAAGTGTTAGGCAACAGAGAATCAACTTCTGTCTATGCTGAGAAGACCAATCCCTCTCCTGCCTTGCTGAACTTCCAAGGAGCTTTGGGTTACACTGGAGGTGGGGGGAGTGTCTGCCTTCTCTCCGTTTGCATCTCTGGGACAGACTCGAAAATAGCTTCACACATTTATGTGGAGTTGCATTTTTGCACAAAGGTGTGAAAGAAACGCTCCTTGGGCACTGTCAGGGGATGATCAGATGACTCAAGGGCTAAATGTTCTCACAGCTTTTCCCTTTCAAGGACAATCTGTTGTACAGTCTCCATTTCCTCTGCAAGGAGTGCCAGATCTGGTGGCTCTCATTACTTTGGCTAACAAGGGATTTATCATGGGCAGAGAGCTTTTATGTCTGGTCCAACCACCTGGTGTTACCTAGATAACGGCCTGGCCATGCAGCACAAGAGGGGCTGTGCCACTGAGTTGCTAACCAGTGTTCTACTTCTAGCACCTCCTGCGCTACCATCTGTGGTGATGGCTACAACGGTACCCACAGGATAGGGTCTGGGGAGCGGAAGTTACTGCTGCACAAAAGCAGCTGACGTACAAAGCCATACGGGCACGCAGGCTGGAGCAGTGTTACCTTTGTGGTAGTAGGGGGAGAGCAAAGAGCTTGATATAAAACCTACCCTGAACAGCGCTGGCATTTCTGCTCTCACACTGATCCTGGCATGACATCAGCCATCTCTGTATGCTGGCTCCCAGCACGGCCATTCCTCCCCCAAGTCCCAGCATCAGCTCTCTTGGATCTCAGCCCAACACACTTTCCCAGTGACAGACTTTTCTCCTTTTATCCCCAGATAAAACACACGTAAGAGTGAAACGTACACCACATGAAGATGCTACAGAAGGATAAACAGACAAGATGACAGAGGACTGGGTGATTGAAGGGTGAAATGACTGAATACCTGGCATGATCTCCACAGCAAAACTGGGCAAGAGATCAGCAAGCAGCCCTGTCCTGCCTAGAAAAGACAGAAGGAGGAGAACAAGGAGAGAGGTTACTGCAAGAAAAACCACACTCCCCAGCCCCTGCCTTAGCCTCCAGTCCCCTTCCTCATCAGCCCACTTGTACTCTTAAGTGAACTCCTATCAACCATAGATGTCATCCTGCTCAATGCCTCTGCCTCTGCACTTCTGCCATTTCTGTGTCCTTGCATTTTATCCTTCTCGGCAGAGCTGTGGGAAAGAATCCGGAACACAGTTTCTCCAATCTAGGCGCAAAATTACAAGAAGATGGAGATCCCCTTAGCGTGGTTACATGGTAATATCTTTCTGGAGTTACACGTGCAAAAAGCTCACGGAAATGCACAACAGCCCTCAAACAGAAGGATTTTGTTTACTTTAAACATGTACTGATGTAGTTTGGATGGATGTGAAACATCTTTAACCCAAGGCCCTTGACAAGTCAGCCACATGCATCCAAACCCCAGAGGATGGTGCTCCATGTGGGGCTCTGCAACCGCAGAGACAGCTCCAGGAAAGGAGCTTTGAAGCATGACTGTGAGTATGTGCTACTTATTTCAAGATGCACGAGCCACTTGGTGAGATGGTGTGATACAAGGCCAACTCTCACCAAACCAACTGGGGAAGGATTAGTGTATAAATGTGTGGAATCACTTTGCAATAGGAAAAGAAAAAAATAAAAGGGCAAGTCAACTTCTAATTTATAACTTAATACGAACAAAATACAAGCCCAAAGGCATCTCGGTGCCTGTTTTGGCACTGAATGTCTGGGCAAATGGTGTTCAGCTGTAATTTACACACACCTGTGCATCGGTAGAACAGCCCTATGTTCAGCTGTGCTGCAACTCTTTTATATAGCACCAGGATCATTCTAGGTTTTTTAAACACATGCATAACGGAGGAGAGCTGCACTCTGAAGAGAGACATACATTGTAGATATAACATAACAGAATCAGCTAAGGGTAAGCCAGTGCAAACGTGGTAGAAAGCTACCTTTAACCTCCCCACATGCCCTTCAGGTCCTGCACTAAGCAGCACTCAAACACAATGATGAACTAGATCCCAAGTTCCTTGGCCTCTAGTCTGTTCTTGAAGCATGGTATAATCAAATTTCCGATCTTTGTTTTTAATCTGTGCTTCAGCAGAGCTTCTGTAGAGATCAAAAATCCATAAGAATGCCTGCTGGAGCCATAATAAACATCCTCTGAATGCAGGCAGCGCTTTGCAACTAGTTGCAACCCATCAAAGCTGTGCAGTACTCACCGTAACGCCATCATGATGAGGTGCTCCTGAAGCCTTAGCAAAAGATACACTGATCCTTCAGATAATTGTTCCTCATTTACTACTCGGAAGCAGGAATCTTGACATCAGTCTACTACAACATTTTCATCTACATTTACAAAGAGTTTCGTGACATTCTTTGCAGTCCATTTTCTGAAAGGATCAAGTGTCCAAACTGCTCACAGCTAGCTTCTTATAGGAAAGTGCTCATGTATGATTTTTCCTCACAAGATATACGCACACATGCAACGTACCTGTGGCTTAAGTCTTGGGTGCCACAAATGGACTGCAAACACATGTACCAAAAGTCTGCCTTATGTCACAGTATGGTAGATTTACATTATGCTCCATGTGCATACTAAATATGTTCCTTATTTTCAGCAGATGCCAATGAACAAATAGTTGGAGGTACACAGCTAATTTAGGGCTGGGATTTGTGGTACCAGAGGTAAGTGAGCAGCTCCATCTCATGAGTCCAAATAGGCACCTGCTTTGTTCTGAACCTACCAAAGAGCCTCAGTCCCTGCTAGTGCTGGCTCTTACAGTGCCTCCTGATCCCCAGGGGGAACCACATGTTCAAAGGGGATGAAGCATCCCTCAAAAATAACAGTGCTTGAGAACTTGATAACCCATTACAAAGACAACCAAAGCAGTTCTTCTGGGCCACCTACAAGCAGTCAAGTATTTCCCTGCTTGTACAGCCTCACTCAGCTCTGCTGAGTATCTGCTCAGGGAATTCGCTCCCTTGGGAGGGCCTGACGCTGCTGCTCAGCCCAAACTCTGCCTCAGCCTAAATCCCACTTCAGCCTAAATCCTGCCGCCTTGACCACCCTGACTGGCAGCCAACAAGCACAAAGCCCACCCCTGGACAGTCATGCCCCCAGCAGCTTTCAGTGCACCCCAGCTCTCCCCCCCTCCCCGTCCTGCACCAAATGAATTCCCTGATAACCCTTCCCCCACCGTGCGCATCCCCCTTAGCGTGTGAAGCCAACAAGCCTGCGCTGCTGCTGACATGGCTGAGCCGTGGTTGCCACAGTGATGGGAGGCTCCCCACCACTGCCCCTCACTGAAGGCGACTTTCCTCCCACCCTCACCGCCAGCAGCACGTGGAACAAAAGCAGCCAGTCCGAGAGTGCAGGGACAGGGCGGCCCTGGAGACAGGGCGGCCCTGGAGGGGGCATGAGCCGCCACTGACTCTCGCTTGCCTGCCCCTTGCAGGTCTGGCCTGGCAAAGCCGTGCCCCAAAGCCAGGCGGTAGCCCGCAGAGGGGAGCCCAGGCAGCACGGTGCTCGAAGCCGGGGCCAAGGACAGGGTTTCAGTGAGCAGGGCCTCCCTTTGGACCTGCATCTGAAACATCAGTCAGGAGGAGGTCACAGTGATCATGGACACCTCTCTGTGCCCAGGCTGCTCCTTCTGCGGGCATTAAGCAAACCTCACTTCTCTTGTTTTTGTGTGGGTTTTTTTTTAGAGGAAACTTGAAGGTGGAGGGCTGGGGCTACAAAGCAATTGGTGGGGAGAAAACACTTTAGTAAAATGTCCTGCAAAGAGACCATCTGGCTGCACCACCTCTGCGCGACGGCCCTGCCCGCCCGAGGAACAGGCCGGCTGGCACTCCAAGACACGGCCAGGCACAGCTGCTGAGTAATCTCACCACCGCGCCCCAGCTGACACCCCCGGGGCAAAGAGGGAATAGATGATGGCCCCATTTATAAGGGCTGTCCCGCGTGGCTCCATTGGAGCTAGGAGCTCGTCCTTGTTCCAGCACGGATCTGGGACACGCTCCTGTCTCTATTCCCACCGTGCTGCTGCAGGGCTTTACCCACCCACAGCAGCCTCTCACTGGGCACCTCACACATCCCAGACTCCAGCCTGCCCCAAAAAATGCAAGGGATCCTGTGAGCCCCCAGACTGCCCTGGCAGATCACAGCAAGAGAGGGTGAGGAGGAGGAATGGGAGAGGGAAAAGCTGAGGGGGTGCAGAGCAGGTCCAGAAGGTGCAGAGATACAGAAGAGGTGAGGACAGGGATTCATAGGCCAGAGGGGGCGTGACAGAGCTGGAGAGCAAAGAGCAGCAGGTCAGGGAGGACCTGGAGTCAAGCAGACAATTAGCAGAGAGTCTGCAGAGAAGAGACACAAAAATAATTAGGGTAAGCAGTGCAGCTGAAAATAAGTGATGACATGAATAAAGTAGGCACAGGTGCAGGCGGGAACATGGCAACTGGGTAAATAGGGGAACATGGTAAATACTGGCAACTGCATAAATGTCATAAATATTGAGAAAATACAGGAATAAGTGTTGAATTGGTTTCCCCATCGGGGGCTGCCTCTGCAGCCCTACCTGCAGCAGTGGGACCACAGGAGGCAGCAGCTACAGACAGAACTATTTCTTCCTCAGTGGCAGAAAAATCTACCAAGCCCCATCACGGCAAGAGGCTCCTGGCACAGGACACTGCCCTGAGGGGAGGCTGGAAAGGACAGGAGAGGAAGTGTGGCCCTTGTAAATCAGATATTCGTCTAAGGAAGCTGCTGTGAGATTTATTGGGAGAGTATGGCGCTGCAATGAGTTCCTCTATGCTCCCTCTGCTTGGAGTAAACTTTTATAGTTTCTTCCTGTCCTTCTCTTCAATTGGCGGGAGAAACAGCAGCAGCCCTTCTTGGAGATCAAAGTTTTAGCAGGCAACAAAGACCTCCAAGGAGGCTGTTGCCATGGCTGCCTTAGTAACGGAGATCTTTTATTCGGGCCAGTCTCCTTTGTGAGCAGCGTGTGGCTGTTGCTGGCAAATAAGGAGGAAAAGGAGGGTAAAAAAACCTTGGCAACAAGTAGCACTTCTAAATGGCGTGAAATATAACTAGGAGTAGCCCGGGCTAGGATGAGGGGGACTGGACACAGATGACAAAGGCAGCAGTGCAGTGGTCAGGTGCAGGGCAGCAGAGAGGACAGGATGAGCATTTTGGGGGCGGGAGGACAACAGCAGCATTCCTGTCCTCAATGCCTTTCCTGGATTTTTAAGCAGATGGCTCCGGTGCCACTCACTTCCGTTGCCTGCTGGCAATTCCCACCTTTGGTCAGGAAGGCACAGCTCGAGGTCAGAGAGCCCTTGCTGTGAGGCTGCTCACAGACCCCTCTCTGGCACAGATCTGGCCCCCTCATCCCCAACACACAGCCAGCAGCACCATCATCTCTGCCAGCTGCTGGGACCAAGTACTGGCTTGGATGCTACTGGCAGCTTTTCAGTGAAACAGAGCAAAATTCTTAAACCATTGTCTTGTAAGGCAAAATTTTGCCAAGAACTTTTCCGTCTCTGAAACTGCCTTGACTTTTATAATACAGTCACTCCTGGCACACAAGAAACTCTAAACCTGGCTATATTTATACCAGCCATTGAGTCACTTTGCTGAGTAAGAACTGTCTTATTAGCATTGCACACCATACACACACGTCCCAGCAGAGATTTATCCTCTCTGAAAGCCAACACATGTCTCTATTAGTACATTAATTACTGTGCAATATGGTGTGTGTACATGTGTCTACACTCTTCCCTACCTATGGGCGTTACACTTGGTAAATTTTGGGTTTAGCCTATATCAATATTGGGTGGTAATACAGACTACCAAAGATGTCAGTTTACCAATGTTAAGTGCTAGCTGACTTCGGAAATTAACAAAAACCTCAAGAGCTAATTGTTGTTATTTAAAGCATAACAATAGCAGAAGCTGAAGCTTCTAAAAGATTAATTATAAAATAATATTTCACTAATACATAATTTAGGTAGTACTAGCTGCTGAAAATGAGAAAAAAAGCAGGCAACAGCTGTCTAGCAAAGCACACAGATAACAAACCAAAGTATCAAACCAACAACTGGGATTAGTGGATCACTTTCCTGCCTCTTCCAGGAACTTGACATGTCCTTGGGAATGAAGCCACTGTTTTGTGAAGCGTGTCTAAACTATGTAAAATCTCATAATGCAAACACTGCCAAGCTTGCACAGAGCCATGTATTTCAGGGTAGCCAGCTGTGCCTAGCTATACCCACAGCCATTGCTCTCCATTGTACCAGCTTCAGAAGGGAGCAGTATAGCTGCTTTCATGGGGCCCTGCACCTAATTAGTAAATTCTGTCTCTCAGAAAGGCTTACAGGGTTATATGCAATCCCCTGCAATTAAGCTAGACTGCTTCCTGATGTGAACTGGGTCACAGGAAGCTAGGACTGACACTGCCCTGTACTTCTGATTCGAAGGTTACGCAGGCACCCTGCATCCACTGTACTGGTACACTTCCTGTTCCCTCCAACAAAGGCTGCAATGAATGACCTTACTGAAGCCCACTGACGTTCTCATATAAAAAACAGTACACAGGGGCTACGAATAACAATTTCATTAACAGCACCGTCTGTGTTTCAAGAAGCAGGATACTTAGCTGATAGCTACTAAGACAAACATAGACTTTCTTAAATTTAGGATTCAGACTTTTTGATTCAAATCACATTAGTTCTAAAAAATAAAAACATACAAAGTTGCAAATGGATTCACTAGCCCAGCTGTAATGTCAGCAAAAGGTTCTACACTTCTGGTAAAACACATGAGCACAGAGAGCATCACTTGACTCCTGTTGTAGAATTGCTAAGCTCTGTACTAGTCTTGCCACAGCAGAAGCATAGCAGAGTTCATACAGTTTCCAGCATGCTAGACCCTGTTTGGAGATGTCAAATGCCATCAAAATACAAATATTTAATAGAAGTGTCATAGTACTTCTAAATTTAAACTCTTTCCTTACTCTGCAGTAGGTTCTCTACCAGCCAATCTCCTGTGTTTCTGAGGCACAGAGGTTACTATACCTCTTCCCTTGACTACACTAATTTCCTTAGAGAGGGCTAAAGTCCCTGACTAAGCAAAACCTACTGAATGGTCTTTTCAGCAAAGTAC
The DNA here is from genome assembly GCF_000699245.1 of Pterocles gutturalis. Taxonomy (NCBI): domain Eukaryota; kingdom Metazoa; phylum Chordata; class Aves; order Pterocliformes; family Pteroclidae; genus Pterocles; species Pterocles gutturalis. The sequence goes on along the minus strand of NW_010145569.1, from coordinate 12,949 downwards.
ATAAGCACATGCTTAACATCAGGTATGCTTTATAAATCCTATCAGCTTTGCTAAGCACAAATGGGTATAAATAAAAGCTTATATGCTTTTCTGAAATAGGCCTGAAATGAAGACAGCACACAGGATTCTCTGATGCTACCTAGAGTTGTCCAGCCACTTTGTGTGTCAACATGACACAACCAGGTGACAAAACTCAACACGTAATCCCATCATGACCCAGGCTGACTGGCTACTTAGACTTCACTGGAAAAACTGTGAATAGAGACAGAAGTCTCTGTGATTGCTTCCATAATTAAAAAAGGAATACCGTAATTTACTCAGGTTTTGGATTTTGCTCTAAGTTGTGATAAAGCAGCTTCTGAACAATTTTTAATGTTGCAATTCACTGTATAAAACCAGGATCCTCCACTTCTAGCTAAGTAAATTTCCATTAATTTATTGATGCTATTAGGTAGATACCATTTTTGCCTCTCAGATCTTTCAAGGTTTCTACATAATATTAAACTGCCCTGTCCCGCAGTCTCTTTCTCTAACCTAAACACACCTTTCATCTCGTTTCTTAATATGGAACAACTAGAAGGGATATTTTCCTATTTCCTATTTACTTTTCCATTCTGATCTTTCTGTCTCCCCTGACTGATAACATGAGCAGGTAGAACCTCTGCTCTATTCAAAATTTGAATCTATGCTTAAATCATGCAGCAGCCCCAAAATAAGCAATGTAATTTATATTTGAAAGACCACTGTCAGCAGGGAGCAAACAGCAATGTGCTGTGGGAACTATAGTGTCTCTTGCAGACACTATCCCTCCACTGCTCCAACCACCTTAATAGGGAATCTGAGTTCCACCCAAAGATCAGCAAACAAAACACTTTTGCCACATTTCCCCTAGGACTGTGGAATCACTTAGATCTACATCTGTACTCACTGTCTCCCTGCAAGTCACTAATACCTAGCAGAGCAGTGGGATGCAATAAAAACTGTCCCAGAAGATGGCAGAATATTAAGAAATGGTATTTTCACCACTGCCTGCTTCTTCCTCCTCTTTTAGACACCAATGGGAGAGGCAAGGGAAAGGGAAGAAAAAACACAAGCAAAGGCATAAGGAAAATAATAAGATGGGAAGGAAGGAAGAAAAATTGGTAGGTAACCTGGAGTCGCTCCAAAAGCTGGAATGTTGCCTCCGTACACACTACCCAAGAAAAGAAATACACACAAGCTGCGCCAAACAGCATGAGGCAGAACAAAGTATACCCACGACAAGTATGCTTTCATGCTGCTGCCAAACTTAGCAGAGTGCTGCACAAAGTGCAAGGTCAGACCCACAGGCTCTATGTAGGGAACAGAAAAGCAGATGTGGTCAATGTAACGCAGCCTAAGCTATGTGTTTCCTCCTAACATAACCACAATGAAGTGGGGTCAGGGACATCATCAACCCAGCTTCAGGAGGGGATTTCTTTGTTTTCCCCCTACGTAGTCTTCTGTATACACTGAAAAACAGATTTTTTCCTGTTACCATGGCACTGTTTCATCACTGGTGTCTGCGCGGAGTTGTAGACACAGATAAGAGAAGACACCAAATCCTGGACAGGAAAGTGAAGAAGGGACAAAATTCAGCAGCCCATCACCATGCAGGCACAGACAGCTCCTCCAGAGAGGCTATGTAAGAACTACAACTGCCACCTGGCAGAGATAATCTCACTTGAACTAACAAAGGTCAGTCTCGGGTTTGTTATTAACTAGCGTAGATACACAGTCACATTGTGGATTTACACAGGGGTATGACACCGTTTTCTGGAGGGACCCATTCTCCAATTGTCCATTGCTTGACTGACATCTGAAGGGGTGAGTGGAGGTGATGGCACTGTTATAGTCACTCACCCAAGCCATTCAACGTTTTACTTTGTGATGACAACTATCGCTCCAAATACAAATGCCAATTAAACTCTGACCCTAGCCATGAGACCAAGGGCACTTGACACAACATATTCCACCATATCCCTCTACGTATCACGTACACACTACAAACCCAAGCTTTTAACAATTCCTTCACAGGAGGTTCAGAATCTGTACACCCAAGAACCAAGCAAGCATGCTGACCAGATAAACATTAGTGTCAGCAAGCCTTAAGTTGGAAAAAACTCATTCTACTCTCCTGGCACAGTCTAGGGGTGAAGTACTACAGCTGGCCCAAGGCAGCGTCAACAGATGTCCCTGAAAGGCCCATTCTACTCTGCTTTCCTCCTCCAGCTGGTATGGGTGCTTTTTTGACTTTTACAGTGACCTGGATTGTGGAAGCCATCACTGAAAGCTAACCCTGCAAATAGGAAAGAAACTGATCCTGATCACCACACTGCTCAAGGGAGCTCAACACAAACAGAGTCAAGCGTGCATACTGCAGAGAGGACAGGTCCTTTTTCCAGTGGCAGCACCCGCTTAGACCTGATTAGGGTGACTGTGAAACTGCACCTCTAACTTGACAAGCATAATCAGGCAGACAGAAAAATCTCTCAAACTGACACACTCAAGCAGATAAACATGGGCTTTTTGACATTCTCCCAGGTCAGAAGAGCAGCACAAAGAGGATGTTAAAAGACTGCAAAAAGCATATGATGTGGTGTCTTCTGGGTGTCTATTTTTAAAAAACTGTCTCAAGTGTTCACTTTGCTGCAAGTTTCTTGTTTTATGCCTTAAAAACAAGGGTTCTGACTTTCCACAGCCCTGCACTTTCTGTAGTCATTTACGCCTGTGTAACGTGTGAGCAGTGTGGGTGTAAACATTACTATTCTGGTTTGGTAGTGTTTGCCACCCACTTTGCCTAGGTGTGAATGACTGCACAAGGTGCAAGGCAACAGTAAAGTTAGTGCAGGGACTGCTTTGCGTAAATCTTACACCCATAGTAACATGGTGCACAGATATGTAGAGAGAGTGAGAGAGCAGAAGGAAAGACACATCAGCTATCTGCTGAAAAAGCAATCTGGCAAGAGGGCTTACCAAGCACAAGTAGCTCCACTGATTCTTCATTATTGCCCTCCACATCGTCTGGTGTGATAATAAGGCAGTAATAGAGCCCACTGTCTCCCCACATCAGCTTCCCAATCTGAAGGTCTGCATCTGAAAGGTAAAAAAGAAAAGTCAGGCTTTCCCTCCAACACCTATAGGAAGAGTGAAGTGTCGAAAGCACTGGGTCCGTCTCTGTGTCTCAAATGCATTTCATTTCCTTACTAAGAAGGGGGGTTAACCTTATCCAGAGTATCAGAGTGTTCAGGAAAAAACAACAGCCTCAGGACTCTGTGTCTCTAAGTGGGAAGACACGTAACTCCACAGAGGCAGCTCGCTCTTCAAATACCAAGAGCAGAAGGGGTAACTGATGTCACCCTCTGTCCTTCCTATCACGTGAGCCCTGGGGTCCCAACAGGATTTGTGGCATGCAAGAAGATGGTGCCTCCTCTGCAGCACTTCAGTCATCCACCGAAAAGGTTACAGGGAGACAAAGGAAAACACTCCTCCTTGCTGAGGCTGATCACACTGTCTCTACACCAAGGAGCCTCCACTTATAGCTAGAGGGTCTCCTGAGTCAAGCAGAAGCCTTGTACTTTCAAGGGAGAAGGTTTCTCACACAGCCTCCCAGACCAAATGTTTAAGGACCCTGCCACCCCCACATCTCCACCCAACTTGACTTCACCCCATAGAAATCTCTTCTCTTCACACTGCCCAAGGCCGTGTGGGTTTAGGTTCATGACAGGGTAAGCTGGTGAAGTCCAGAGTTGAGCAAACACAAGGCATAGGGTAATTTTGGCATTTCGGAACTGGGAAAAAAAAAAAAAAACTGTGGAGTTTGTAAGGAAGAAAAACTTAGCCTGCAGAGACTGAATTTATACCTCTCTTGCTGGCACCCCTTTGTTAAGGAAAATCTAGATACAGAGCAATACACAGAAGTCAGGAATAAAAACCTTCCACTTCATCAACGAGAAAAGAATAATGTGACAGGGTTGGAGACCTACTTGGAGCTGGATGAAAGGAAGTGCCAAAGGAAATGACCTTTGGGTCCAGGGTTGGTTGGTTGAATCCTAAATGTCTGACATAAGACAGCTCCTTTCCAGCAACCTTTTCTAAGGGACTTAACTGAACAACTACTGCCAGCCACCAGTACCCCGAATTGCTAAGGGTCAGTTCCACCCCCCACTAAGCATCACTGGGGTGTGAGAGTTACCGTGGACAATGCTGACATCTCTTTCCTTATAGAAGTCCCCTATAGTGACGGCAGATCCTTGTTTGGAGGCCACAACGCGGACTGTCCTCCTGCTGTCCACACAGTCCAGGTAAGGATCCCAGTCCAGGTTCCTCTTGCTCATTGTTTGTAAACCAGAAGTCACCATACCCAAAGCTTCTCCCATCCGGTCCTGGCAGTAAGATTTAAACCTCCACTGTACCACAGCTGGTTGGGTGGAAGAAGTAGAGAAATGGCAGCGAAGCAGAGCAGGCTGAAACAACATGGCCACCTTCTTCTTCTCAGGCACGGTGACTCGCAACCCTTCCACCTCAGCTAAAAGACAAAAAACATGAGTGTCATATGCCTCGGCATTGCTTGAAGAGGGAGCCACTGCATTTTATCATAGCGTCACTCTCCCCACATACATAAAATTAAAATGTCCATCTGTTTCAGGTGCTAGGGTGCAATACTCCTCAATGTATGTAAGCAGGGCTGTTGGCAGCAGAAGTATGTTTGCTTTTTTCAGGCTACAGCCACAAAGAAAAATGCAGCACAATGGGGCTGAAGGCTCAAATCCCTACCCTCTGGAGAGACCCTAACACAGTGGTGTGATGACTTATGGCTTCTGTGGCAGATTCACAGATAAGGAAGAGATATTTTAGGGATGGCCATACTCCGCTTCTAAGGCAGGGCAGCCGAGGGGCCAGATCCTCAGTTCATAACAATCCCAATGCAGAATAAGTTACCCCCCTCCCAATTTCTGTGGCATCACACCTCCTCCCTGAAAGCTGGGCAGCGCACAGTCCCTGGCCCAGCCCGTTGTACACTGGTGCCCACTTAGTGCTGCTTGCTCTGCCAAACTCCAGAGATGCATAAAAGAGTGGATCCAAATTGCACAGCTCCTGCCAGGGCTGGCGTGTAGCACTGAGAGAAATTGTTCCATGTGGGAGGTGCAGAGAAAAATGGCCCAAACACTCAAGTTTTTCACATTTCCAGGGAGAAGATGGATCTCAACACGTAATGTTTATCTACCAGCCGACAGAAGAGCTGCAGCCTGGAGCTGATGTATTAAGGCCTCAGAGAAGATGCATGGGACTGCCGCCACATCCTTGTGTAGCTTAGGGAGAAGCCGAGAGTCAGTAAGCAATGCCGCCAGAGAGCCCTCGGGAGAGTGAGGTACTTCATCTACCCGCAGAGGAACAGCCAAAACCTCCCACGCGTGCCCTTCATTGCTTCCCTTCCCCTTCTTGCGCTGCAGGCAGCAATGCCTGAGAAAGCACTTCCACAACACTGGAAACACAGGCTGACACTTTCCCAAGCAGGGATGTGCCGGCCTGTGGCGGCACAGAAACAGCCCAGGAGCAAGGCAGTGGGGTACCTCAGAAAGAAGAACTCTCTGCAGCTGAGGGGCAGCAGGGCCTGGTGGAGGTGGTTTGTATGAGAAAAGGGAACCAGTTTCAGTACGGGAAATGTCTTTGATGCAAGCTCCCTACACCCAGTTACCATACACCCCAAGGCCCAGAGTGCACAGTGAAAAAGAGGACAAGACACATGGAAACAATCAAGACAAGAAAGCAGCAGTGGATGTTTACACAACATCAGGAGGGACTGATGGACTTAGAGAAAGTTTAGGGAGGAATTAAAGAGTGAAGACAAAGAAAGACTTCTTCATGTCGGGAAGCAGTAGGAGAGAAGGGCAAATGCCAAGAAAGAAGAAAACAGACAAAAGTAACTACCAGGTTAAGTATAGGAAGCAGAAGGATAAGCAGGAAGACAATCATGGAACCAGGAAGCTTACGGACAGCTGGAAGGAGCTGAAGAAAGTGTCTCAGCCTAGGTCAAAATAACTTCAAAGGGCTGGAGCCAGGTTGCAGGAGATGAAGAAATGATGTAGAGAGGAGTCAGCAAAAATAAACCACCCACTCCAGAAACTAGAAATGAAAAGGAGATGGAAGCTGGCAAGAGAAAGTGAAATGACAGGAGATATCTTTAGGATGGGGAAAAAAAAGGCATAGACTAAAGCACTGTAGCTTAAAGCAGACTGAGAGCAATAAATTCATCAAAAGCATGACAACAGCAGGCATGAAGGGATAAGGTCAAGCTGGAGACAGCTGCAGACCTGAAAAGCAAAAGCCGGCAAAGATCTCATGATCAGGAGTCAGAACCAAAGAAAAATGAAGAGGCTGGACCAACACTGAATATTCAACAAGTTATCTATGTCCAAACTATAAATCACAATGAAGTCTATAAACACCAGTCAGGGGATAAAAATACAGTATGGACAGAACCTAGGGGAAGGCATATTTCAGAGAGGCAAGACAGTCACTGATACTAACAAAGAGTTAGTGATCTAGGCAGGATTTGACCCTGGGGACTACTATGAGAAGGTTTGCAGTACACAAGGGTGCTGCGGCATTTGCACAGCAATGCTACATTATGCATATAATGAATGCATGACATTATGAATATCGTACTTGTGCCACGTGGAAGTTGCACAGGATACGTTGCTAGTTTTGCCAGAAGTGCCTGGACCCAAATTGAAACACTGAAGTGTGGGTGTTCTCCAGAGTACCATGAAGCACAGCTGAGGTCCCAACAAGATGCTTCCACGGGAGAGGCAGGGGCATGAGGTAGCTCCTCCACTTTCCTGAGGGGCAGGCAGAGAGATAATTCAAGAAGCAACAGTTTGGACGTTTCTGCCAGGCCTCCTGTTCCCAGGGACCAAGGGGACAGAAATGTGGGGGCCACGCAGCACTAAGAGAATGTCATCACTTGCTTCTCAAGGTGAACCAAGTGATGACGTTGACTTATTCTCTCCTCTCCAGAGACCCATGCTTCCCCAGTTGCATCTGAACGCAAAAGACACGACAAACACCTTGAAAAATGAACGGTTCCAGGTCAGGCCTGTACTCTACGCCCGACCCCACGCAGTCTGTGTCCAAAATCAGCATGTGACGTGAGCTGATCCAAGTGACTCATCACGTTACTTCAGCTTCAGGGACAAAACAGTGACACAGTGAATATTTAAATCTTTCCCTCGTGAACGAAGTACACTTAGTAACACAGTGCTTTCAGCTAACCATGCACCACAGCCCTCCTTCCCTGTTAATGAGATTAATAAGTTTGGCAAGCCAGGGACTGCTTTAATAAATGATTAGCTGAGCTTTAGCAAATTCTCATCGGACTAACTTTCCCCACCCCACCCCCATGTGAATGCCTATATCGAGAAGAGGAGAGAGGGGAGAAGAGAAGAGAGCAAAGCGACTTTTGAGAAAACACAGGAATTCTCTTTCTACCCAAAAGCATTTGGGAGATGTGCAGTGAATTATCTGGCATCTTCTACATCCTACCCCAAGCTCTTTATTAACTTTTAAATATCCTTTTCAGATCCTGTCCAGAAATAGCATTTAAGAGCAACACATTGCTTCAGATTGAGAGACTGGAGCAGTGGAAAGTCTAGATCTATTTAAGTCAAATTATATGTAATTATATATAGCTGAACTGGGAAATTATACACCTGTTATTTCCTCTGGAAAAAAAAATCAGAATCGATTCATGTAATACACCACCACTGTAAGGTGTCCGTCAAAAAGGCCAACAGGATGTTCAACTGCTCGAAGACAAGGTGGTGGCTGTACACCTGTCAGTTACATCCATGCATGTGAATTACAGAGGACTGCTTAGTTCCTCAACTTCAGGAAGAAACTGCTGATCTCAAAAATCTCAAAGAGACTAGCCAAAAGAAGAAAAGTCTCAGATGTATCACAGGACAGAACTCTGGGCTGTTTATACAGCAGAGTAAAAAAAGAGAGTGAAAGATGTGAAAAAGGATGACAAGCTTAGTGACAGCACTGCGGTAGCTCTTTGTCTAGTTTAATACAAGTAGGCCCAAAAAGAAACTGAATTGTGCCTTGCTATATTTTGACTAACTATTTCAAAATCATCATGGAAATGTAATTTGGGCACTCCAGAGAAGCAACCTGTTCATTGTGAATTTCACAATGTTGGAACTTTCACAAGCAAAATCTAGCTTGTGGGAGTCTACGTCTATGTGACAATTTTGCTTTACTTTTTTCTTGTTCTCTTAAATCCCCAGAAAAAGGTCTGCAGATATTAATCAAGTGCATCTCAAAAAACACAGATATCCTTATTCTCAGAAAATGAAAAGAATCTATGATTTTGTGTGTCTGTGCATGTGTATACATACACTCACAGAGAAAGAGCCTAAAAATAATCACACTTCAGAAAACAACTGTATGGATTTTGTCTACTTCTCATTGGCAATGTGTATTTGTCTCCTTTCTCTGATTCTTTTGCCAAACTGCCCTCGGATTATGCATTTAAACTATGCAATCAACATTACACACAAGCTACCACTAATACATTTTACTGGTGATTAAAGAAAATTCCAGGAAGTGATTAGAGAGGGGGATATTTGCAAGGGCACTTCTGAGCCTTGTGAGCCTGATCTTCATAACCGCCTTCCAAGAGGAAAAGAGAGAAGGCAACTGAGAGGTGATAACTTGCTTTTCAGAGGCTCTTGCTTCTCAGTTTTCCCCCAGAGGAGCCTGTGCCTCCCTGAGGCTAGATGAATGCCACGAAGATTCAGCTTCACTACACAGCCTTAAGTTAGCCTTTATGAATAAAATCACAGAACTGTTTAGATTTGAAGGGACCTTAAAAATCATCTAGCTGGAAAAAAGTTGATCCAAAGCACTAATCCCCGTAAAAACTGGCAAAGCCAAATACCATAGTTCATTGTAATGGGTCTCAGACCACATCCTTGTAGCACATAAGATCTGAGTCCAAGAGAAGGCAGCACACATTATTCTTCAGGTCAGCATGGGTCTCCCTACCTGTGCATGCATCACATCTCCTTCTTTGCAATTATTTGGCTCACACTACCACTCGCCTGACGCAGTACAGCTGATGCTGTGAAACTACAAAAATTGTATCCCCCAATTTTATACACTTTTATTGGCAGGAGTGGCAGCTGTGCACACAGGAGTACGGAAGTCCTTGGGCCCTGAACGAGGCACCTCAGGAACGCTACTCCTAGACTATACCTAAGGGCTTTGGCAGAAAAGCATACATTCATTGGCAAGAGATGCTTCTCCCAGGGTAGTTTACATCACTTCCCCAAACAAACTGTTGTGCAAAAGGATGCTATATCTTTCTTTTTTGTGCCTTGACTACTATGCATCAATTAAAAGTGTTCTTTCCCCCACCGCTGAATACAGGCACACCATCCATACTTTCCAATGTGGATCAAGCCTGAATCTGGAAATGCAAGATCTGGGCTTTGAGACCGAAAAGTCAGAGATGATAAACAGATGTGTAAATAGATGTGTAAACAGGTGACTGGAGAGCCAATGGGATTGCTGAGATTATGTTGTACAGATTCCTGCCTACTCATGCTGGACTGAATACAATCCATGCAGTTACTCAGGAAAAGCCATCACCACCAGATTGTGTTGAGTGATGTATGGGAAATGAATTGGATGTCTTGGTCTGGTTCCTATCAGACTTGTGTTCTTAGCTCCGTGGCCACTAATTGTCAACTTTTTTAGCCAGCAAGAAACCAATGCCTAAATAGGTCAGCTGCATCTGAGGTAAAAGCAGGGTGCTGCTTTTTACAACCCCGTAGCAAAATGGAGAATTTCAGCTCCCTAACTGCCTAACCTGTAAAGTTGGAGAAAAGCCTGGCCTTGCACACCCAGCGCTCACAGCACAGAACCTCAGTACGAAAACACCACATGTAGGACACAGCCCAGACTCTGCAAACTAACTGCAGCAGACATTGGACTATCACTTGCTCTTCCCCATTCCCTGTGATGCTGTACCCCAGGTGCCCCATGCTCCTGACTTCTCTAGGGAAGTACACAGCCCTGAAATGGCGGGGACTGCCTAAGGGCTTTCCAAGAGCTTGGGACATTTCATGGGCTTTTCTCGGTATCAGTCTCTCTTTACCAGCTTCCCTGTGCTCATTACACTCTTATGACCTGCCCCTTTCATGCATTCACAAAAGTCACCCTGGATGTTTTCTGGTAAATTATTTCAGCTTCGGCCACCAGATCAAATCCACCCTGTCTGTCTTATTACTCTCTGAAAGCTGTTAGAATTTTCAGATGGCTCCTGGTTTACAGTCTTGGTTCAGCAACCCAAAAATTATTCACAGAACTATCACTCAACAATTGGTCACCACCAGAAGCCTGAGAACGAAGGAAAAGAAATGGGACAAGTCTCTCCAAGCCACGACACCTATCCTCAGGATGGCACTGGATTTCCACTGGTGCCAGTCCCACTCAAGGTGATGTCACAGGAATAAAAACTAAGAAAAAGGTGAGATTTCTTCCCAGTTACACAACACTTCTGCTGTGTGCAGCCAGTCAAGGCAAGTCAGATGAACACTTTAAATCAAGGCAGATAAAACAATCCACCCATTTCCCTGCCTTCCCAAGAAGTCTGCTCAGTTGGCCAGGAAACAGCAAAGCACAACTGTGCTCCAGCATGCCCCCACTGCCTGCTCTCCTCAACTGTGCCTCGGAAAGCAGAGGTAGTGTATCTACCCACCTGTTACTATACCATTGCATTGCAGTGGCTCCTCTGCATAGGCAGATGTTAACAGGTACCGAGTGCTATATTATCAGTGAAAAATTACTTGACAGGGAGAGATTATCACATTTTAATGTGGACATCTGTAATCTTTCTGGCTGTAATCTTTCCAACCTTAGACTGGTCATGATGTGGAAAAAAAAAAAATTGCTCTACTTGTTCTGTAGGTAAAACTGGAGTTCAGTCTCCAGTGCAACACTCCTCTCTAGTTTTAAATGCATTAGGAATTACAGCATTAATAAGAACAATGGTAAACACGAGGGGAGGATTCATTCCAGAATCCAGCTGCACTTGGTAGTTTACAAGAACCAGCTTTGCACAGGGGATTAAGGATACTCGACAAATTGTACCTTCTTTTTCTAGAACGAGTAGAAGACAGTCCCACACATATCCTAACCCATGCTACTTCACAGGAAGGAATAAAGGATGACCTGCTCTTAATCCTTTTGCTGTTGTTATTAAACCACTAGCTTTAGGCACGTGGGAGAGCAGGGCAGGAAGAAGAAGAGTCAAACCAAATCCATTGTACCTCACGCAGGATTTTTTTGAAATTGCAGTACGAAGTCACAATGCACAAAACCAAACAAAAGATAAATGCAAGAGCCAAAAATTAAAGACAAACAAAGGACAGAGAAGAATTATTACTGGGAGGAAAGGAACTGCGAGTGCTGATTAGAAATTTCTCAGCCCACTTCAAGGAGGGAGGAGGGGAGAGCCTCTCTCTCTTTCTTGCTCCCTTTTGTCTCCCAGCTTCCTCCCCATCTTGCACTCTCTCTCTTACCCTGGCCCCTCCACCTCCCAACCCCCACTTCTCTTTCCCGGAGTGGAGTGTACCACTATGGCTGGATTAGGGCTCCTTACCTTGATGCAGACCTTCCATTCCTTTGCACAGCCACTGGGGAGAGGAAAAATCTTGAATCCATGTTTGCTGGCCTCTCTCCCTTTTCTGTGCACACACGTACATGCTCACACTCACTCACATGCACACCTTTGCTTATTTGCTTTCTCTCAGCCATGAGAAAGGACAGCAGCGCCTGCTCTATCACTGGGCGGCATCGGCTGGGAGGCTGGAGGGGAGCAGGCTGACCCCGGCTGCCTCCATCTCTCAGCACACAGCTACAGCTAACCTGTTGCCTGCCGGAAGCCTTTGCCTGCTGGCAGTCGACAGCACCAGCGGCAGGCAATCCTGTCTCAAACACCCAGGACTAGAGGAGACTGGAAGGTCTTCCTACTGCAGCGGTACCTCTCGCTCTGCATAAGACCTTGCATGCTCCAAACGGTGGTTGCTGCCAGTAATCATGAACTACCTTTAATAGAGGGAGAAAAATGTCAACAGCACAGCCATTTAACTTGATGGAAAAGTCCTGATCCAGCCAGACATGTCCAGATAATGAAGCTCTTCAAAAAGAGGGAGGAACATAAGGTCATGTTTATCTACACCCTGTACTCCTTTACCAGTCCCTGGACGCTATTTATCAGCATACTACTATGGCTAGCAGGAGAGGACTGGTAGTTTTGGATGCGCTGGCACTCCAACTCAGTGAAGTGGGATCCGTTCAAAAGCAGCCAAATGGCAGGGAGGGAGGAAGGAGAGAGGCAGGGAAGGAGGGAGGATGAGCTGGAAGCTGCCAAAGTCCCAGATGAGGCCGTGAAACCCTGGAAGGGAGCAGTAGGCAGGCACCGGTGTTGAAGATGACTCAGAGTGAAAAAGCAAGGAAAGGGGTGGGTGGGTGGTGGGAGAGAGGTGTTATGACTAAAAGCCGAATTTACTGCTTGTGAATCCTAAATCTGAATAGGAAGAGCCTGAGGTCTTTTTTGTGGGATGCACTGGTGGTGGTGGGAAATATATGCCACTTAATTCAAGTACATCTGTTTCTTCTTTCAGCCTGTAACCAGCCTGCCTGGCTAAGTCAGCCTGCTGCAGCCTTTCCTAAAGCCTCCTGCCTGCTGCACCGGCTCAGAGCAGGCAGCTCCTGCCGCTGACCTAACAGGGCTCCCCCTCTTTCCCCGATTCCTGGCTGCCCTGCCGCCCTCACCCCGCTTTTATCCCTACCTTCTCCCGTCCTCCCTGTCTATCTCTCAGACCCAGCCCCTCTCAGTTTGTTCCCCCTGCCCTCTCCC
>NW_010145567.1:0-10053 GCF_000699245.1 Pterocles gutturalis | reverse complement strand
AGCGGGGTGAGATTTTGGGAGCGCTGCACCCCCGGGAGCGCTGCGGGCAGGGCTGTCTCCCGTGCTAAACGAGCAGGCAGGCAGAAACACAACCCACCGTAATGTAACGTGGCAGGGAAAACCGGGCGAGGGGTTTGTCGCACGTTGCTTTTTAAGGGGGAGGGGGGGGATGAAAGGTAACCTCAGAGCAGCTGCGATTGGGGTTCCAAAGGTTCTGTTTTAATCATGTGCTGGCTAAGGTGTAATGTACGGCAGCTGTGCTGCATAGAACTAATCTAACAGAAGCTGGGAGTAAAAAAAAAAAAAAAAGCCCTTTTCATCCCTTTTTTCCACATTTTTTTTCCAGCGCTGGTCTACATTTTAACAATTCCAACATACTACCACACAAAAATAGCACGCAGCTTACCAAAACACACCTAAAACATAAAATATGAAACCACTTTGAAACTGAAGTTTATACCAACCATCCTACTATTTGGAAGTTGCTACCATGTCTCTCAGCATGCCAAAAAGCAAATACGGACCACAACATATAGAAGAAAAAAAGACAAAATAATTAAAAAGAAAACAAAGTTAAGCAGAAATCTGTAAATTTATACTCTAGGTCACATGAAATCTTTATACATATGTTTACCTTTAACTGCAACTGCTTGGGTGGAACTGGAAGTACTACATAAATAACATTTCTGCATATAAAAAACATTTCTTATACATTCAGTTTTGTGACTCTGAAATACAGGTTGCTTCAGTTATAAAAACCTCAGACTGAAATCACATGTCAACTCCAGCCAAATTCTGGCCCTTATAGTCAAACGAACAAAAATGTTTGTGACATAATTCCCTGGAATTCACAAAGAAAGAATTCAAGATCCTTACAATCTCAGGTGGTTTAAGGCTCCTGAGCACATAGTTTATTTTATTACATTGAATTACAACCTTTGATCTACCTCCATTAAACTACTCAGTGAAATTATTTAAAAGCAGCCTGGACTGAATCTCAAAATAATAATTCACGTTCCACAAACGGTGTATTTCTTGGTCAGAGAGAGTAACTCAAACACCCTGCAACAAAAATAACAAACTGTTTTAATTCACAGTTGCAAAACATAAACATGATGAGATCTGTACCTTGTTAATCCCAACTTCCCCACTCCAACAGTTTAAGTTAAATGTCACATTTACATAACATTTACATAAAGATTCAGTTTTGTTTATACAAACCCCAGCCTTATTTTTGCAACATGCTCAATGCTAATTCATTATGTAACAACAGATTGTTTCTCTATTAAAAAAAGGTTTAATTCTGAGGAGGTGTCTGAGAGACTGCAGTTGCTCTGAAGCAGTTTAGCACCACTCTTCATTACTGTTTGACCAAGGTTTTTTTTGTTTCTTGGGGTTTTTTTGTTGTTGTTTAAAAAAATACACAAACAAAACACACTTGAGTTTTCTGTACGCTATCCCCACTCTAAGCAAAGTGCCCAAACTGATTTTATACATCATGGGCACTTGTACAGTTCATACTTATGCCCAGTACACACACAGCAGAACATTCACGGAGCCTCCCACAGCAACCATGGGAGTTTAGCTACGGACTTTACCAGCAGCAGGGCTGAATCTTGTAGCTGGGAACATTTTAGAAGTTTCTAAGCACTATGCAGTTTCGGTTTTTTTAATATCGCTTCAATGTTACCACTGCTTTTAACAGGAACACAATTAGACTGGTGCTGACCCTTCAAAAACTACCAACACCAGCAAACACTGCAAAACTTGCAGCACGTCTGAAAGCAGAGCTCACTGGATGTGATGGCAATATTTTATAAGAGAGCTACAGCTTTCAGCTCCTCCATGCAAGGGTCTCTACAGATAGGCTGACTGGTTGACTGCTGTACTCTACTGTATTTCAGAACTTTTAAACTATTTTTGCAGAAATCCTAAAGCCCCATATTGAAAGTAAATTTCAACAAGAAATAATTCCTAAGCTAATGCCACTACCTCTTCACAGTAATAAGCTCAACACTTTATATCTAAATTAAGACACAAAGCCATTCAATCACATCTAGCAGTTACTAAAATTGCTTTTATAAGTGACAAAACTACATTCTTGGGTTTTCAGTTTGCTAACTTAATCATTAAATTTCAAATAAGTCTCTACAAGGGCTGTCTCCTGCACATTGTGTCTCCATCACAAGACCTACAAAAGATGGCAACAATCACCTTTTGTTCTTCCTAGCTCCCTGTCTAAGGACGTATTCATTACAGGGGCACTTTTTTGTCCAAGAGGATGCTTTTGCAATGTAACTTGAAAACAGCCTGTTTCTGTGTTAGTCTGCTCCAGAAGACTGTTTCACAGCTGGACACCCCTGACTAAAAATGCTGCTTCTCCTCCTTCCCCTGGCTTTATCTACACTGCTCCTGAACAGCACAGTGACCCACGGGAGTCAAGAGAGGAGAACACTTCCTACAGCCTCACGCCCTACTAGTCCTCGCCTGGTTTAGAGGTTTGGGATAGGAGGCAGAAAGGACACAAAAGAGAACGCAGGTACAGCAGTTGCACATATCCTACAGTGGTCCCACCTGCATGTGAACTAAGTACCAGCATCACTGGATCCTTCTCCAGAAAGCATATCAGTAGATTTAAGGGGAATGATGCTGTGCGTCACTTGTATCTTTGGTAGGTTTTACCCTGTACATTACTTTGATGACTACTGATAGATATAAATTGTTTTCCTTAATCTAGATACACTGCTGCACAATACAGCACCTTTGTGCCAGCACTGATGCAAGTGAGAAAAATGAGATATAGCCATACCACAGGTAACACTAAAGAAGAGAATACTGCTTATTCAGTAGGTCTCCCATTGGCACATAGGCTACATATAAACATTAAACGCATCTTCTCCAATGAGGACTCACAGGCAAAGCAGTACAAAGATTTGGCAAAGCTGGTTAGGCTTCACCTCATTTGGAAAAGATCAGCCAAATCCACACAACACAGATATTGCCCCTGAGGGTGCCATGTTTTTTCTCAAGGTGGCTGAGGAAGGTGAGGGCAGCACTGTGGCCATTTTTTATGGCAAAAGACTAAATGCACAGCCTGAAAAGAGAAGGGAAGTCCTAAGGGTGAAAGCTACTGGGCAATACTAGGTAACTGTACAGGAGCACAAAGTTGCTGTACTCATATCCACACCACCTACTGGAAAAGGGTTTGCGGCATGAATGATGCCCAGAACCACACTCAGACTTCTGTTCTCCAGGAAATGATTTAGTTTGCTCCAGAAGACAGTTTGGGCACACATTGTTGTGCATGCAGTAAGGATGACTAGGTGACCAGGACACAGAGTGAACCAAAAAGCCAAACTTTTTGACAGAACAGGGAAGAAAGGATGCAGCATTACGGGACTTTACACCTTGCAATTTCAAAGGCAGAGGCGGTTATTCAAATACCTCTATTGATCCTGCTGCAAGAAAAGCAGAATCTCTTTAATACTGTGCTGCCTAGCCCAGCTACAGTATATTAGAACATCAGTAGTAATTTATAGGCAGCCACGTTCAAAGCAGCAGCAGAGAGACAGTATCTGGCTGCCAAAAGAGGGCCATGCTTTACACTGCATCCCATGTGGCACCCCAGCAAGGAACCTGTACCCAGCTGTTGGAGCCCCGAGTCACCTCTGATCTTCTCTGGCAATGGAGTTAGAGGAGGGATGCAATACAAAGTGAAAGGGACAGTTGCATTGCGTGTTGACTTTCCACGACCTGGCCGTATTAGAAGGGGAAAGCTCAGATGTGTTGGGTTGTGGTGTTGGGTTTTTTTTTTTTGGTTGGGGTTTTTTTGTTTGTTGGTTGTTTTTGCTTGTTTGAGGGGGTTTTTTGAGTTGCTGTTTGTGTTTTTGGTTTTCTCAACAGAAACAGTGATGGCAAGAACTGCTTGGCCTTTTAAGCAGGGGCATAGATCCCTTCAGCTTGGGATGCCTTGAATATTGTTGAGCACTTCAGTGAGTCTACACTTCCCATAGGAGTTACACTTAGGTAGTGACTTCTCACCATCTCAAGTAAAAGAGTTGTGATACCTTTTGGGAGGAAATGCCAGCACTTAGAAAAAGTTTGACCTCACAGGAACTGATCTCAGTGGTACCTTTCTGAACAAATTAGAAAAACAAAGAAAAAACTGACCTCTTTTTTAAAAATTTACTTAAACCGGCTATCAGATAGGTCATTAATGTCATTATTCTGTTATTCTTTTGGGACGGATGGAAATATATGGAGTCCTATGGGATTCCACACTGTAGGGGCGCTCTGTGCTGAAGATGAATTTTAGCTATGATACTAACTTTAGGCTTCATAATTATAAGGTTGATAAAGGATCCTGGGAAAGAAGAAAAGCAACCAGATATGCAGAGGTATCCAATTATACAGGATGTGAGAAAGTTATTTTAGAGGTTGTGTTGACATAGCTTCGAAGGTTACGTTCCCAGGATTTGAAGTAGCCAATAGTGATTTTGTTGTTAAGAATTTAAAATTATTGTATCCAATCAGTAGCGGCCAAATCTGAAAGAGCTCTGTATAAAAGCATGTGCGCAACACACAATAAATGGCTTTCACTTTCATCATAATTGGCTCATCTGGGTGGTGTCCAAGAACTTTGCGCGCTGACTGCTAAGGGCTCCTCGCGCCTACAGAGAACTCCGCTGGCCGGCTACACCACACAGAACAAGAATAGGAGTTGTGCCAGCTAATGAACAGACTTTTCCTTATCTTCTTTCATGCATTTACCTTATTTAGAACCATAATCCCTCTTTCACCATGTGACCATTCTGCCCTTACGTGGAGGTGCCTAAAAATCTACAGAGGTGGCAACACATACTAAATTTTTATTCCAAAGGTAAACTGTGCCTTGCTTCACGTGAGCAAACTAGAAAAGGGCATGGTTTTCAAGTTTTGTATTTGGAGAACCTTTGCAACAGGTAATAAGCTAAACCTAGATAACCTTAAAGAAGCTTAAGTCATTGCAAACCACGGGGTGAGCCATGAGCACTACTCACTGATGGACACCTTTGGGAGACAGAGTGGGTGTGTAGTCCTTCAGCTCTTTTCAAAGCCAGATCTGTACTGGAATGAGTATCATTCACTTTTCCAAAGGCACAGCCGTGCTGAAAGCATGGAGATTTTTCAAAAGGATCATGTCTCTAGGAACTGTAATTCTTCTCTACTACCCTCATCAGTGTTGCCCTAAAGGAAGCACTGTTTGGCATTAGGACTGTAAATATTCTCTCATGTTCACAATTTTATTTCATCCAATGCATGGTTCTCAGCACCGGATGCCTCAATGCCTCAATAAAATAGCTTCAGTGAGGAAACATCACCAGGCAGCCTCTCTCTTGCTCTTTCCTCTCTGAACTGCTGCCTGAAAGGCTATTTTTTCACCTTTTCAACTCTGAAAATACACTCATTGCTCCATTCTTGATAATGCCTAGGTTTAGGCAACACAGGGTTGTTTTCACACAACAAAAAAGTGTTGTGACAAAGAAAAGGGGTGGTGTCCTTATATTAAAAATGTCCCTATATTTAAAACAATATAGTATCTCTTGAACATTTCAAATCTGAATGCATAGATTTTCAACACTCGCTGCAACTCTGGTTTGTTTGGTTTTCTCCCCCCCACACACAGTTTGTATTTCACACGTAGAAACCCAAACTGTGACAAGGACTATTTATGACAGATACTACACGAACACAGGAGAAGATTTGCAAGTTCTTGGGAGCAGAGACTGTCTATATAGGCAAAAACAAACGCAATAATTTTGTAAAGGTTACAAGGCAGACCAACAGCATAAGTCCTCTATTTCCTAGTCCAAAAGTCATCTACTAAACACAGGAGAATGTTTTCAGTTAAGCAAACCCAGGTAAAACTCATTCTGCTATAACAGAAGGGAACAATATTTTTTCCTTAGCAATACAGTTACAAAGTATCTCTGGGCTCCCCAAGTTGCTAACAGGGTTAGGTGACCTGCTGCGAATGAAGTGTTAAAGCCAAGGTTAGAACACCACACTGCACAGAACCTACAGTGGGCTCCAACTACCTGTAGGGATCACCAGCTTATTGCTGGAGTGCAGCACTAAGGAGAGCGGGCAATCTCCTCTTCCTGCCTTTCAAACCTGCCTGGGACTTGAAGAGAGGCTGGAGAAGGGCTCTGCCAGCAGCAGCAATGGTCACTGTGCCATGATCCTTGTGTCTCATGAACAAGCAAGTGAGGCTGGAGATGTGAGTCTTGGTGGGGCAATTCCTGTGTTTCTTGCTCAGCTTTGGGGTTAGGCTGGCATTGGCATCCTCTAGAAGTGCTGAGGCCTTTGTGAGGTGCATGGACATCCCTGCCCTGTGGGAAGTGCTCCTTGGGGGCGCAAGAGTAGGTGGCAAAGCCAATTCACCAAGCCTTTTGGGCAGGCTGGCAAGACTCTCTGGAGCAGAAGCGTGGGAAGCAGTTGCTGGGAAGGAGCTACAGGCAAGTAGGATGTTGTTCAGTTTCCAGTTTTGCCTCCAGTGAAAAGAAGGTCCAGAGAGGCAGGGAGAGTGCATGTGCTAGAAACTTGGGTGAGCTGCAGTTTATGGGATGATACTGTGGGCCTCCAACTCAAAAGAGCCACAAGGAAGAAAAAAAGCATGCAAGGAAAGAAAAAAACCCAGCAAGACTGCTCTCATCATCAGCAAGTACTCCAAATCCTTGTGAGACAGCAAAACAGTAGGACATCTCCCCTCCCAGAACACAGTGCTGCCCTAGAACCACATGCAGGCCTGGAGCCCGCTCTAGAACTTTCAAGGGAGCTAGAAACAACAAGCAAGCTGAAACCCAATATAGAACCAACACTTGGGCTAGGACCTGGCCTGGAACCAAGAAGCAGTCCTGAAAAAAAAAAGATTTAAGCTGCGACTCTTTGGAACCAACAAGTAACCTGAACTGACAAGCTAGCTAGAGAAGATCTAGAACCAACAAGTGATCTAGACCTTCCAAGCGATCTAGAACCTGCCGTAGAACAATTATGTGATCTAGAAACCCACTCTAGAACTTTCAAGTGAGCTAGAACCTGATCTAGAACCATCTCCCTGCCAAAAAGCTGCTCCAGCTGCACCAACACCACCTGAGCTCTACAAACAACTGACCCCCAAGCCCCAGCCTCTGGAACAGGCCCAGACTCTAGGGCCCAGCCCCAGGTCTAATGTCGATAGCAAGCACATTGTTTTCCCCTTTTCTAGTACAGGGATCAGAACAGGCACAGCACCCCGAGTGCTGGTATCGTCTGCCAGAAAAGTAACTGGCACCATCTCAACATAAAGTTGCATCAGTGTTGAGGAATCCCTGGTCAACAGGAATGCAGGCCAGACAAAATTGGATAAAGCCAAAAGGCAGCAGGTTCTACATTTCTCAGGTGAACAACACCACCACCTATTTAGTTACATTAGAACCAATGTGATTTGGAGTTAAAGTGATTTGAAGTTCGTAAGTAACTTTGGTTTTATTTTTCACATTTAAGAGCAAGGATTTCATTTTATCCTCAAGACAAGGACTTGTATCTCCTCAGCCTCTGGTTTCCCAGAGCATTGTTTTAATTGGGCATTCCACAATGCTATCAGCCAGATCACCAGGCCCAGTTAGAAGACCATTTTCCTTGGCAAGTTTCTACAAAACTCTCATTTACTCATAAGATAATGGTCCTCCAGTTGCACCCACGGAGCACGTCATAAGCTTTACACATTCCACACTCTACTAAGAAAAAGGGAACATTATCAAAAGTTCTGACAGTGCTAACAACATCTTCTTGATATTCAAACACCAGAAGATGATATGCAGTAGGGGGATTGCCAAAAGCCAAAATGTCAAAAATGCCTTTGGAAACTAACAAACTAAAGAAGCTACTAGAACAGAAACCAAACCTTGCTGGTATTAAACCACATCTGTCTTCTAAAAAAAAAAAAAACCCACGCTTTTATGCTATATACATATATATATATAAAACCAGGATGTAAATCCACCTCCTTTTCTTTGATAAGAGGATCAATACTAGCACCAAATGGCCTTTCCATCCAGGACAGAGTGTCGAGTCCTTGAGGATCTGCCTTCTGAGGATCCCTTGGCAAGCCTCAGCACGAGAGAAGTGGTGCTGCTAAAGGCAGATCAGGAGCTATGCTGATAGCTTCACAGAAGGTGCTAAAAGTTAGAGACCACAAAAAGCTTTCCTAATCTGTTCACAGTTTAAAACCAGGAGGATGAAAAAAGTGATTTTAAGCACATTATGGTCTCTTCCATTCACCCTAATTCTTTCTCTGGGACTTTGGCCCTTTTAGATTTTGAAGCCTGCGTATATTTGCAGGACGTGCTTTTGGTGAGTTAATTAAAGTTTTTCAGATTAAAAAGTGAAAAATTATTAGGCATTTTAGGTGACTTAGTTTGCCAGATTTTAGACTGGAGAAATTCCTCTAATTTTTATGCCAACTTCTTACCTTTTCTCCTCTTGGCTTCACAAAAGAATTATTTGAACTCATGTCTTCATCTTCTATGAAAGAAATATAAAGATCTTTTATATCACTCTCAAGTGGCTGGCTTCAGTAAGAAGGGGAACCATCCTTTTTTCTGCCCAAGAACTGCTTGCACAGACATTTTAGTTAGAATTTTGTCCTAATACTTAAAATGAATTCACAGACTCATCTTGAAAACCACATCCCTTTCTTCCTTCCAAATCCCAAGAAGCCTGCAGATACAGAGTGAGAGAGGAGCTGTGTATAGAGAAAAAGGAGTGATCCGGCACAACCAAGGGAACTGCGCTGCTTTATGAACAAAACAACTGGAAACCTTTCTGAACACAGAGAACAGGGACTTAGGCAGCAAATAAGCCAAGCTGATGCCGACCTTGCCACTGTTACAGGGGTATTATTTTCACTAAGATGAGCTAGTTTCGTTAGGCACAGTCATACTTTCTATCAGTATCAAGTATATCTGTTTTTTTCCATCTTTGTAGAAAAGATTTATTGTAGCCACTACAGGGGAGGCAAAAAAAAAATAAAATTCTCCTTTTCTGTATTATTATTTCTCATACTCCCCTCTCGCACTTTAACAGATCAGCTGTGCAGTGCAAGCTTTGGCATACAATTGCAAATTTTTTTGCATCTTCTTGGCTTTAGTGGCAAAGTACATTTTTACCAGTGTTGTGTGACATTCTGTGCCACATGGTCAAAAACACTTCTTTCTGCTTGTGCATGGAAACTTTCAGAGCACGTGGTAGTCCCACTGTGGCCTTCCAAATATTCTATCAAGCTGCCAGCGGCAAAGCCCTTTCCCCGACTACATGGTCAGTTGGTTTCAGGTCTCTGCTTGTGCAAAACCAGTTACACAATCGGGTCTTTTGATTGTCATCAATATATGACATGACCTGTCCTCTGTAAACAGCAGTTTTTCCCCTTTTGTCACAACTCTAGTTGTGCTTCTGTTAACTTTGTGCAAACATGACTCACTGTTTTGAAAGGTCGTGGACATTCTCTCCACAGGTGACAAACCTAAGAATTAGCAGAAGAAAAGGTTTTTATCAATTATTTCAAAGCACATGTTTAGTCAAGGGTAATAAAAGTAGTTATTCTCTATCAAATTCATATTTTTTTATAAACTGAGAGTGTAACCAGTATGTACAAAGCTATTTTATACACAGTTAATTTCCACCAGCAAAGCACACCGATATATTTGGTGTTTCTTTTTCTTGCTCATCTCCAGCAAAATGCTGATAGGATTTGGTGTAGTAACTCTGTAGTATAGCAATCTGCACAAAGAATACTCATTGAATGCAATGAAAGTGACTGTGGAAAAAAATGTTTTTTGTTTTAGTATCTAGTCTGGCCTTTGTTCAGTAAGAAAGAAATTCTCATGTGTTAGTTCAGCTCACTGAAGAAGCGAAAGGTGGGGCTGTATTCTGTGTTTACAAGGGCAAAGAAGGGGAGGAGAGAGTTAAGGAGACTTTCTGTTCACTGTGTTGTTTCTGTGTGCAGGGTACCCTCCTATGTATCTCTGAAAATAA
>NW_010145566.1:0-266 GCF_000699245.1 Pterocles gutturalis | reverse complement strand
TAAAATTTAACGGCAGACAGTTGGACACAGTAATAAACCGAAGAGTGGCCAGCAAAGAGCGGGCGAGAGAAACCAGAAAGCACAAAGACTAAACTAACCCGAGCCGCCTCCTCCTCCCCCGGTTCTTTTATTTGCACATTTACTAAAGACTTTAAAAAACAAAAACAACAACAAAAAAAACCCCAACCAACCCCACTCCACCAAATCTACGAGATTTTTGGTCCGCCGGGGGGGTTTCTCCGTGCCGCCGAGCACAGCAATGCCTT
>NW_010145565.1:25128-30624 GCF_000699245.1 Pterocles gutturalis | reverse complement strand
ATATATTCAATATATATATATATACTTCTTTCCCAGGATCCTGTTATTCTGTAAATTTTTTTCAACTATTTTTCAGAAAGTGTTCTTAAGTACATCTTCAAGAATTTTTTTGCTACATTAGGTCACAAGCTGAATAACCTTAGTACTAACCAGCTGATCCTCAAGTTTAGAGTATTACTGAGTCAGAGAGATGGACTCCAAACTCATTAAATAGACTAGAAATATATTCTTAACTCAAGTTCAACTCCTCAGAACTGATACTGGACAAAGAAAGTCAAGAATATGGGAAAAGCAAATACACTCAACAATTTCAGTGAATTTGAGATGGTGTCATTCTTAGGTAATATATGTTCCATGAACTGAAATCAGGGCTTAATACCTGTGCTAAGGGAAAAAAAAATATTTCATTTTCCCAAAAAATCAATGATGTCATGACTCTTGGCTGTACTATCTTCCACAATACTTGTTAAACAATAACCTTTCCAGGTACATTCTTACAGAGGTTACCCATTTAACAATGTCATGTTTTAAATGAAGAAACAAGACACAGAGTGAATATCATCAGAATATTCTCTGTTTATCTGAGAAATTATACTCCATTATTTGCTCTCTTTACATGTTTAGAATTAGAAAGGATTCACCCTTTGGAAAAGAGACAGAAAAGTAGAAAATAAAATCCCATCAATACTCAAAAGGTCATCTTACTGAGAAAGCGGGCTTACCGAATTGGCTTGCTTCCGAGCTTGGTTTATCAGCTCTTTTATCTGAGAAATGTTTTTCCCTAAGTTATCCTGAAGTTCTTTGATTGGCTTGATTTTATCTAGCAGGCGATCTGCTTCCTTTTCTAGGGTTTTAATACTGTAATCTGCATCAGCAACTTCATAAGAAAGAACAAAGCAGAGTTTTAGAGAATAGTATCAGAGAATAATTATATATTGCAATAATAAAATCCAAGAAAATTCTACATACACAATACTCAGGCAATTGTATATGCTACTATGAGGTACACACATACTGGGAAGCTACCTGAACAGAATAAAATAATTTAAGAACATTTAGAATCAAGTTAAAGTAGCAAAAGTAGAAAAGGCAGATGTTAAAGCAGGATTTTGAAAGAGTAGCTATGCTTCAGGTCAGGAGGATACTAATGGATAACATTTCCTGTAGTAAAATACACTAATGAATTAAATATTATTTTTTTTAAACTCCAATTTTGAAGAAAAATGCTAAATGAATGAAAACTGGTTAGTTTCCATTAGTAATTTCTCAAACAGGGTTAAAATTATATTGGAATTAATTCTTGAATTAACTATAATAGCCACAACTAGAAAAAGGCTTTATTCTGGTCACAGGTTTAAAATTCTGTATGTGTACTGAAAGCAGATTAAAAACACTGGCAGTAAACTGCAAATATTTTCTTTTTTTCAGGTGAACTTAACAATTTCACAGGGATATTTTTCCTCTCTTTTTCTTTAAGCTTCAAATGACTTTTTTTGCTCTCAACATACAGGCAGTGAACAATGACTTCTCTTTGACAATTCATCAGCAGATCTAAGGATTGCAACACTTGGCTACCACAAGGGTGTGGATGACAGTGAAAGGGACAAACCTGCATTTACCAGAATAATGTATATTGAATAATAATAATAACAACAACAACAACAACAATAATGCTTAGATAAAGCATGAAAGTCTGGATATCTAGCTTTTGAATAGTCACCCAGACACTGGTACCAAACCTTCAAAATGCTTCTTGAGGTTTCACCTAAGTGAAACTAGTTACGAAGTCACTTCATCTCAGAGCCTTCAAAAAGTAACTATGTAACTACTTCAATGAATGTGAAAGGTATAGCACTTGAGGTTTCACCTAAGTGAAACTAGTTACGAAGTCACTTCATCTCAGAGCCTTCAAAAAGTAACTATGTAACTACAATGAATGTGAAATGTATAGCACCATGCAGAAGCTTTGGTGGTAAGCAGTGAAACACTGGTTACTGGAAAAAGCACAATAAAAGCAGCAAGAAAGAAAACATACGTACTGATTTCTGTAGGCAAGATTTGGAGACAAAGAAAAGACAAAAACCAGAAGATAACGTAAGAAAATGTTTTGAAGATCAAAACACAAATGTAAAGTAAATTAAGGGACATAAAACCATTCCCAGAATCTCCTTTTTCTCTTTCTTTTTAAGTGTCTTCAGTGTTCTAACAAACCCAGTAATGTGTATGAAAGAAGTCATGCATTTCTTCCAGAACTGATTATCTGACTGACTGAAGACAAGTGCATGGAATTTTGCTTGAATCAAGGGGTGAATTGCCAGTCAGAATCTTTAGATTATTCATATCCTAAATCATTTAAAAAGCAGTCTGCGGAACAAATCTATCCATTACATGTTCATCCTGCTGACATTACCTTTTTTTCCAACTACTGACAGCAGTCCCTAAGATTTAAAATTCTTTTTATATATGAAGTCCAGAAAATAGTGATAGAGATTCCTTTTATCTCAGTAATGCTATGTGAGTGAAATTCTGGAGCGTCTCTGTTTCATTTTGAGATATGAAATTAAAACCACAAACTGAAAAAAACCACCACCAAACAACCCAAAAACATCTTACTGTTCTTGATAGGGTCCTTCACAACAGCATTTGTTTTTGCCACATCATCTGCAAGTTTACTGTAGTTGTTTCTTAAGCCCAGGAGATTCTGGTTGAGGTCTTTAATCTGGGCCAGGACATCATTTGCAGTATCATTGGCTTGTCTCGCTTTGTCTTTGGCTTCCTGTACCTTTATAGCTGTATCTGTAGGTAGAAAAGGATAAGGAAATGATTGCTTAGAGTACAGAAGTTTCCTTCACACATCTTAAGAGTAAAGTTGGGTCAAAATTCTACCATCTTAAATTGTGTTGTGTAGTTCTTAAGAGCTCCTGCTTCACATTTAGTAATATGTTACTAATTGTAAATGTGGATTACAGAATCTGGCTCTTTATGTCTTTTTTGAGACATTGAATGCACCCAAAGAAGAAAAAGTGCTCCAGCTCCATTTGTATGTAAAAGACAAATCATTTTTATTAGGTCAATTTGTGTGCAATTTTGTTGATGCTGTTGACTCACTGGTTAACCTCTGATCTGGTGTCAGATATATTTAATACTTACAATAGAAATACAACTTTCCGTGTTCTTATGTACAGAGTACAGAAATCCATGCGAATTTCCATGTGTTTCAGCTGAAAATGTGACAAATAATCTTGTGGATCAGCAGACCAAGGGTTCATTGACTGAATTAGTCACATACATCCATAGACATCCTTGGTGACCTTGAGCAAAATGATTAGTCTAATGCTGCCCCACCTCTCTGCATGCAAAATGGAAATGAATGTTCTATCTTTGGGGTGAAAACATTAAAGTCTGGAATGTTTTTGATTCTGTTATTGATAAATGATAAAACAGACAGCTAGGTATTCAAGTAGTTATTTTTTCAAAACCTGTGTTAGTAAATCCGATTTCTTTGAAACTTAACATGCAGCAGTTGAGCAGCTCAGGTGCTGTTGCCATGCTGGGATTACATCACATGATGAGCCAGCAGCACAGGTTGTGCTGGGCTAGGGAGCTGCCTAATTTTATGAATTCCCACAGATGGGAGAAAGTGAGCAAGCAGAAAATTTTGTGGTGGACACTACAGCTTGCGAGAGAACCCATGGGAACTCCCACTCTACCACCACGCTACAAGAGAGTCGTGGGACCCGCAGGAACCTGCGTTGCCACCTGCTTCCTGTGAAACTGTTCTTGGAGTTGCTTTCCCCTGGTGTTCTCCAAGGTATCTTCATGCCCCTCAGTCATATGAGAATTTTGGAGTGCAGCTCAGAAGTGTGGATACCTCTGAAACAACCATGAAGAGATAGTGCCACTTGTCATACTGACTGGGGCTTCCTGTAGTAGTCCATGAAGTTAACAGACTGCACTACAGTAGTGAGGAACGTTTTTTTTCCACTTCTGACTAAGAGATAGTTGATAAGAGTTAGTTTACACCAACATTTTCTTGAAGCAGATTGCACATTCCCAATTCTATGACTGTGTGAAGACATGGGAAACATTGACATGTGAAAGAACAGAGAGCTCTGATTGTCTTTTTTCACTTCCTCTTTTCATCGTATCTAAGTATCTCTTTTTGAGGCTATTATTAGAG
Source organism: Pterocles gutturalis (assembly GCF_000699245.1). Lineage (NCBI taxonomy): Eukaryota > Metazoa > Chordata > Aves > Pterocliformes > Pteroclidae > Pterocles > Pterocles gutturalis. The sequence goes on along the minus strand of NW_010145565.1, from coordinate 26,444 downwards.
GTCATGCACCCTTCTGGCAGAATGAAAGTTGGAATTACTGTGTTACTTCCTTCTATTGGTCACGCAAATTATCTGTATTTTCAGTCACACTTTAAATTATGCCTATCCCTGCACATGTGGGTCCTTGTCTTTGGCTATTAGCGTAGCATGGACACAAGAATTATTAGTTTAAACTGCTCTCTGCTTTCTTGAATCCTTGAAGGCAAAGATATATGACCGGGACTTTTCCTCCCCCCATCCTCATTGGTTGTTTCCCTGTTGGACAACTAATTTACTGAATTTTCTTATCCATGCCATTTATGTGCTCTGAATTTAATTCTTGATACACATCTACTTGTTTATATGAGTGTCCTTGTCCCAAGAGCAAGCACTCTGTAACTCTAATCTGACAAGAGTTTATTACATTGCTAATGATGGCATATTTCATATTTCTTTTACTTGTTTAATATGTATTCTGTGTCCAAAGTTCAACAGGCCTTAGAGGTCCATTTTGTTTGACTGAGACATCCATCCATGCACAAGAAGACAAACAGTCATGTCAATACCTGTGGCCAGGACTTGCGAAGTGGCATAAGATGAGCATGACATATTAAATCAAATTTTTGTGAATGCCTGATTTCAATGACCACTTGTCCTGGGTTAAGCACAGACTGCTTAAAGTTAACTCTGTTAATTTTTTTTTTCCTCTTCTTCCTAAACAGCTAGCAAGAGGCTGTGTTTTGGATTTACGCTCAGGAGAAGAGCTGATAAGAATGATGTTTTGTTCTGCTGCCAAGGTCGGCAGACGAGCAAAGAGACACAGTCCAGCCTCTAGCCTGGGATTTGCTCTTAGGTTAAGATTGAGAACCAGACTGACCAATGATTTATTCCATAACATACACGTCATACCCAGTATATAGGTGAGGACCCTTCCGGGAGATCGCTCTCTTTCTTTTGCTTCCCTTGGGCTTCAGATCATCTCGCTTCAGGTGTCTGCATTCGTTCTCCCAAGGCCTCTCCCCCCCTCCCCAAACACACTCCAGTCAGCTCTCGGTCTGCGAAGCTCAAATTGTTATCTCCGTTCCATGAGTTTCGGGACCCTCCCTCTCCGGGGGGATCATTAGCTGGGGCCAGGTGGTCGTTTTCCCCCCACTCCGGTCAGCTCTCGGTCTGGGACGCTGGGACTGTTATCTCCGTTCCGGGAGTGCCTTTGGGAGCGGTGCACCCCCCTGTCTGGGGGAATCGTGAGTGTGTTCTGGGATCGTTAGCCAGCAACAGGCTGAGCTTTTGGTCATTGGGTTGGGGGGGGTAGTATCACTGTGTATAACTCACTCTCT
>NW_010145565.1:0-24964 GCF_000699245.1 Pterocles gutturalis | reverse complement strand
GGGTGGGGGGGCAGTGTCACTGTATCACTCATTTGTATATTTGTATATAGTATCGTTTTTAATATTATTGTAGTTTGGTTATGTAGTTATTAAATTGTCCTTATCTCAACCCACGAGTCCTCTTTACCATTTGACCCTTTAATTCTCTCCCCTATCATGGGGTGGGGGCGGGAACTGGGTGAGCGGGTGTGTGTGGCTTGGCCCCCAGCCAAGAGCTAACCCATCACACCACTAAATCTAAAACAAAACTTCTCCATTATCTGGAATCTTAAAGCCACAAAAATGTGCAAGATTAATAGTAAATTGTTTTTCATGCCACATTTTTACTGAGCCTTCCAAACCATCACATATCAGTTAGAATATAGATTTTCTTTAGGGACTTTTCTTTAGGCATTACCTTCCGTATATAAAGTGCTCCTTGGAGAGAAAAGTTGTAGCAAATTACATTGATAAAAAACTTTTTCTTTTCTAAAACAAATTTTCAGTTTATCACTGTCCATTACAAGGAAACTACATTCTAGCTGCCTGTCTCTTGCTATCATAACACAAAGTAGCTAACATCCCAGGGATTCTGGGATTTTAATGAGTACTTCACATTTAAAAAAAATTTTTTTGACTATATAGTATTACTAATGTGCATAGCACTTCAGTGTTCATTGAGGAAATTCTGTTCCATTTCTAATCAATCTACAGTCTAAAAAAGACATACAACACCAAAGAGTGACTGGAAATGATACTGCAGCATAAATCAATGAGAGTGTGGTAGAAAGGTAGGACAAAACCCAGCAATTTTCATCCTGCTTTTTCTGTAAAGTCAGTAAATCTTTATTCTCCTCCTATTAAATTATACTGGTTAAATTATAACGGTACATTAAACAGTTGTTTCATAAAAAGACTTTTCACGTTTAAAGAAAAGACCATTTGTCTCAGATTGTATCATAATTCCTGATGATATAATTATTTTCTTTCTAAAACCTTTTGCAAGATCCAGTATCATGGGACTTTTTAATGTGCCAACATACAAACTGATACCAGGTATCTGTTTTCAGTTCTGTTCTCTCTCACATTACTCATCTTTGTCTTATTGCGGTGGCTAATGGTCAAAGTGGACACAGTGTGGACACAGGCAAAGATTAATCAGACAGATGTTAAGTGACGGAATATGAAACAAAAGAGTGAGGATTAGTCAAGTGTTGCAGCACATTTCCAGCTTACCGTTAGGAATGGCTGACAGCTTTCCAAAGGTTTCGTTCAGAGCTCTCAGGAGAATGGAATTCTTCTCATCAGCATCTTTCAGCCTGTTCCGCATGCCGTCCAGGTTATTCCCCTTTTCTATAAAAAGTGCACATAGTACAGAAGCTTTAACTCTTTGTTTCCACTATCCTTTCTTTGCACATAATTTGGAATGTGCAGTAATGTGTAAGCCATTTATCATTAAGATATTATATTGCGTAAATAAGGAAGTCCAGCAAAACTAGTTTTAGAGTTGATTGATAATCTTCTTCTGTTTCTTTAAGTTCCCTACTTCCATCGTATCTAAATGCTTGAGTTCCTTGCACTATAGTATATTTATCAAGGGTTTTCTTAAAATGTACAGAGGAAAGAAAAAAAAAATACAGTCACAGATGGTATGCAAATTTAAATGTAATTTATGTAAATCCACACAATGACCCATTGATAGATTCAATGATAGTTGTTAAACTAGAATGAACTTATGAGATTCTGTTCTTTAATGCTCTGAGACTTTATCTGAGTTAATTTCTTGTTAAGCAGAAATATCAGCAAAACTATTTTAATGTCCTCCATTTAATTCTGAAATTATGGTCTGCTTCATATTTCCTTGGTGTCTCTGGTGCCTTTTGGAATGTTAGTGTTATAAAGTATGTTTGTATTTCTGAGATGTGTGGTGGGTTAGCCCTTGGCTCGGGGCCAAGCCACACACACCCGCTGATTCATTTTTGGTGGTGGTGTGCTAAATTTGTTGCATAGTCTTAAATTATCTCTTTTTTTCCTCTTTACTCTGCCAGATCCAACATTCTGCTAATTATCCCCAAGTTATATTTTGGAAGAATCATGTTTCCAGACTTCTGCTTTCAGCTTTGTATCCATAGCAGCAAACTGATTTTTATGGATTTTAATAAGAGAAGTTTCCCTAGAACTCCTGAATTGAATATTGAGTCTCCACTTGTTTATTATTTTTTCTTTTAATTCCTCAAATATATTTTAACTGTAGTTTAAAAATATTACAATAATAAAGCCATAAGTAAATGCCCTGAGGGAGGCTCTTACAAAAGAGATGTGAAGAGATACTAGGGCCTGTTGTCAGCTTTTCACAGAAATCGTTCATTTTGCGCAGTGATATTAACGTGAAGTCATATTTTGAAGTAACTTCCCATCCTGTAATCCAGATAGCCTCTTCACTAAACATTGTGCTAATTTTGTATATGACTCATGAACCGAACTGACTTCACACAAGCTTTTCCCCATCCTTTAATTATTTGCATTTATGAAAAATGCTGGAGTTATGATTTGAAGGCCTGAGATTCTCTGGTTAACCATGGAGGCTAGACACGCTTTTTCCGAACTACACAGCTTATCTGATTAGAAGAGGTTAGTGGGTCTGCACTGAAACATGCCAGGTACTGTCAATTCACACGGAAGTGTAGGTTGAGGAGTATCCCGAGAAATTTCTCTCAATCCTGTTTCCACTTCATTAGCTCTGCACGAAGACAGCATAGGATGACAATCAATGCACTGCTTATTGTTCAAATCAACAGAACTATTCATGCATCACTGAAACTAAACCCTAAAGAGTAAGCAGGTTCCTGAAGGACTTTGCAGGTATGGGCCTTTAGGTTTTCTGGCTTGGTTAAAATGAACAAAGATTTTTAACTTCTGTTTATATTCCTATGATTAAATACAGCCTTACAGAATAAAGCATCATCCCTTTCTCCTCCAAGTGAATAAACAGAAATAAAGAAAATGAAAATTTTAAAAAAATCCTTACAGTCATATGTTTCATTAAGAACTCACTTAAGAACTTAGTTACTTACCATTTATATACAGTGATCTGTTTTTACAAGAGACAAGTATTTATGTGTCTGCAGATCGCATACATAAGTGGCACTGGTTAATTACTGATGATGTGCCACCATTGCAATGCTATTGGAAACAGATGTCTTCCGAGAGCATGACCAAGTACAGTTCTCCATGTGAAACAGTGCAAGATATCATGGGGCTGTGCTACCCAGTGCATATCCCTCAAAACCAGAATGAAAGTGGAAATCTACTAAGGAGAAATATATACAGCTCTTTGTATTGATTGGATACTGCACAAATGAACTGGCAGTTACATACATCCCTTTCTGCTATATTTGTTTTGCTTCTTCCAAATAAATAGCATTCTTGTTCCCCACAGTCTTATCCTAAAAAGAGGAAGATGGGTCACAAGCTAAATTTTTTTCCCCTAAATCAAGAAAGACTTCAAAACTGGCATTAGGAACAAACAGGGTGAAGAGATATAACTACAGAAATGCAACTGATGATGGTTAACTTTTTAAAAAGACTACTTTCATCACTGAATGCAGTTTTTCTAGGAATATTATGCTGGTCATCAAATCAATGCAATAATTTGGTGAATGCAATATGCCAGATCAGCAAAAATACAAAGCAGAGGAGAATACACAAACAAGGGATTTAGCTGTGCCCATCAACTGGAAAATATTTTAGCTGAAAGTATTCACGTGTTGTCATAGAAGACAAGACCCACTCAAGCTGTCAATTCTTAAGCAAAAGAAATTACATGAACTGAATTTCAGTAGCCGCCTGACAGCATTCTCCAGCTGAAGAGGAGTTTATACATCTTATTTTTGCTTTTCATTGATCAGTATTGATGAAGTCTGTATATAGTTTCAAATACGCACGGGGCAAATATATTTTTAAAACAGTATATTCAAAATTCTAAGGAAGAAAAATTGCTCCTGGCAAACTGAAAATCCCTCAAGGCACAGAGAGAATGAAGCTGGCAGGCAGCAGCGTTCACTGATTAGTAGCCAAAATTTCAAAACTCCTTCATAGCCAGGGTACTACATACAGATTTTACTTCTTCCACCAAGGTTAGTCCTTCTAACTCCTAGCTCCACATAGAGAGAAATTACTAATAGCTTCTGTCAGAAGCTTTGCTTTGTAAGGACTGTTTCAGCAGTTTTAGCGGTAATATGAAACAATTCCGTGATTAACAGCTGTTTTATAACTTGTGTAATTGGCCACAAATCAGGGGAATGTCATAATGAAGCAAGAAAACACTCCCACCTCCATCACAGCCCAGCCTGGATTTTTTGAGTGTATATTAGTTGAGTGGCTTATGGGTCTTCATTACCTTCACTAATGTACTACCTACAGTGCAGAGAAATTTTAAACTAATGATTACTTCTGTCTACCAGATCTTTATAGAGTGCCCATCATCCATCCTGCACTTCCAGTCAAGACTCTGAACAGGGTGGCTTTATAAGAATTGTAAGAAAATATCTTTCTATTAGTTTGACACTCAACTCTCACTTTCTATAGTAGAAACACAAAGACATCCAGAAGGGATTATGTTCGTAATACTAATATCATCACCACTTTGGAGCAAAAGCAGGGTGGGAAAATACTCTAAGAAATCTGTCATTGCATTTTATTCTCATGCATCTGCATTCTGGGTGCAATGTTAACTGATCTCTGTGGGTCAAGCCATGGAGCATGGCCGTGTTTTATCAGATGCAAAAAGCCATATTGTGAAACGTTCAGAATGTTTATCTGCATTATACATTTTAAGACATATCAGAGAGCACTAAGAAAGCTCCACCTCATTACTCTTCAGTATGGGGCAAGAACACAGACAAAGATGTAATACATGCATTTTAAGCACTGTTCCCTGTCCGTATTAGGAATCGTTTATGGATCTTTTGACTGTTTAGACCTTCACTTCTGAATTATGAAACTGTTACCAACTTAAATTCTCACTGGCCTAAAATGGGAGATTTTTAAAAAAATCTCTGAAGTAACGTCTTATTGAGGTTGTAGTACATCTTTTCTCAGGGTTAAATTGGACAGTCTAGTGGGCACATGGAATTGACATATATCCAACTATAGACACTGTTTTATTTTGTCCTTGAAAACAGGGCACTGTGCTATGTGGAACACGATTACCCTGTTATAACTGCCTGGGGAGCACACAAAGCTATGGACTCCACTCTGGCATCTAGCCTGCTCAGAGGAACACTGTGGCAGGCAAGAGGCAGCGCTGCCTTTTTAGTGCTTCCTACACAGTAGCCATGGCAAACTGCAGCAGTTCGCATTCCAGAAAGGGGCACTAACAGCATCCCTATTCATTTTACTTCAGCCATGCTACTTAAATTGCAAACTGGCCTCCACTCATAGTTTTGTGATTTTCTGCAACCTTAAATCCGTACTGAATCTGGCAGTAAAGAGTCACAATAAACACCCTAAATATATATCCAAGATTTGCTAGTAACCACAGACACATTTTTTTCTCAGAGCTGCTACAAGAAAATAAGAATATTTTAAACTTTCAAACAATGTATGACAGTGAAATGCAATCAATGACCTTATGAAACATTGTATCTTCTTGTTAACTAGTTCTGTAGCTGGAAATCCTAGAGCTGCCAAAACTAAATGAAAGGCCAGTAATAGCCAAAAGATGATTCTAAGTTGTATGGATCTCATCCTTCATGCTGTATCCTTTTCATAATGCACCTCCCAGGAGGCCAACGAAAATTTTATATGTGAAAAACTGAAAGACTGGGCTCTATTATAAAAATCTGTCTTGTTTCTAACAAAAAGTATTTTAACTAGTCTAGCATGACAGGGAAGCTTCAGTCATCATCTCTGTGAAAAGCAGTTTAAATCTCAACGTCGAATATTTACTGTGTATGATTTTTCTGTCTGATGCATGAAACAAAAAAAAAACAAACCCAGCTTGATTTTCAGATCCTATGATGAGCAAAAAATATGATATCATAGCTGTTTTACTCTCCTCATCTTTAATTCTTCCAAGTCCTAAATCTGTTTTCTTGCATATGTTTTCAAATGCTATGCTTTTCCCATCGTTGTGGTTAATTCCAGGTTAACCCTATTACAGCTTTAGCCAGAAGAATTAAATCAGATTAACCTACAATGCACCTGGTATGAAAGAGTTTTTTAAAAAAACTGCAGTGGCTGGACACAAGCTTCTTAAAATATACACAACAAAATTTCAAATTACAAAAGGGAGAGGATTACTATGTACTAATTTGTAAGAAACCACAAAGTTATCAACTTGAAGATATTCCGTCTAGACTAACCAAAATACTATTCAGTCTTTGGATGAAAGACCTTAAAAATAGTTGTATGGGGGACTCAGTTACTTGATCCTCCTCTCAGACTTTACTATAGCAGTGGCACAAACACTGCATGCTCCTAAGTTGCTTTCTTTGTTATATGAAAAACAAAGCAATTAAAGCAATAACATTTAACATTTTCACAAAGGCAGATGTGTGAAACTTGGTGTTGGCCTACTTGAAAGCGGATAATGGTATCATGCTTATTTCCCCTCAGGTTTAGTCAAAATGAACTATTTTTTCCAATTCCTTTCTAAGACTGCTGTAGAGAAAGAAGTGTTGAGGACTGTTAAACAGATGCTTCATTAGTGCCGCAATAAGTGTTTTCTTAGAGGACCTATAAAGCAATCTGTCTGGATAAAGACTCAATAAATAAACTGCTTTTTGGTTACAATGATCATGGAAGCACAGGCTCAGAACAGATGTTTGTCCAAAGATCATTTTTCTCCTTCAGACACAGAGTCATTTCTCGCTGATGTTTGTCTAAGATGTTTTCAAAGATTTTTCAAAGGTCGAATCTCCCTAATCTCCTCAGTATTCAATTCCAGTACTTCTGTGTTTTAATTACAGTGAAGATTTTCCTAATATGTGATCAGTGTCAGTGCATTTGAGATCTGTTAGTCCTACCTTCTTTGGAGAAACCTTGACGTAACTGAAAAATATTAAGTCCCTACTCAATTGTATCTTTCAGTCTACAAATTTAAATTATTTCAATTTTTCTCCTCATCTTTCCTCCGCTAGATCTCCAAGTAGTCTTCATGATGTCTTCAGAACTCTCTGCAAACCACCTCAGCCCTCATTAAGTGCCCAGAACTGTATCCAATAACTTAGCAAAAGCACGAAGAACCTTGAACAAATTGGAAGGATTGTTTCACGTGTTTTGGAAAATCGTGCTCCTATTCATGCATTCCACTGTGACAACTGCCTTTTCCACCTCTACCCAGCACGTGATCCATGCTTCACTTTAGTGTCATTCTTGAGAAGTGTTACCCAGACGATTGCTCCTCATCCTGCATTTCTGCAGCTAACTATTCACGTGTGCATGAAACACCTCATATGTGTCCATACTGACTACTGTCCTACCTTCTCACACCATGGCATTCACCAATAATACTCTCATTTATTGATGAGAAAATATTACGGACATTATAAGGACAGTCTGCCTGAACTACCACCTTTTACTTCTCACCAAACAGCATAGTTCAAAACCTTTTTTTTTTTTCCCCAGTGGAAAATATTGAACAGAAATTAAAGATGTTTTATTTTTCACTGGGAAACCAAAGTTTTTTGTTTGGAATCTACAAACTTAATGATTTGAGCTGCATTTAGACATGTATTTATGCTTTAGGAACAAAAAAATATTTGTGTGTGGGTGAAAACAATAATTTTTCTCTAGAGTCATGTTTTCAGTTTCATTTCTTAAGAAGACACTTAGCAATTCCTTTCCATTACTCCCTGTTTGCCAAACATCTTCAATTCTGCCACCTCATGCTTCCCTTTTCTGGCACAATCCCATAAGCATCCTGAAGAGATGTGGTATCTCTGATTGTTTCTGTATTGACAGGAATAAAAATGTAATGCTGGGCTAGTTTTTGTACTAATTTTCTGCTAGAGCATTTAGTAAATTAGAACCAGTATTTCCATCACCCTCTCCTCCCAACTTACTCTTCCCCTTACTGTAGTTAGCAAGAGAAGACCAAGGCTCCATCCTCCCCAGCCTTCCTGTCCAAGAAATGGACAGAGGGGATGAGCATCCATTCATAATTCCTGTCCCCAAAACAAGAGATTATTTTTCATTGATACATTGTTCAATTTCAAATCAAATAATGAATTATACTTTTTTTCTACTGATATGGCTTCTTCATACTGGAAGCATAGCAGTCTTGCAATGTTTTTCTTGTATTTAATGGGCCCCACTGCACATACCTTTAACATCATTTTCTAACATCTTGGCTTCATTAAGGACCCTGAAGCTTTTCTGAAGAGAGCTCTTGGCACCATCCTTCAATGATCCTTGAGGACCAGATGTCTGCAGACAAACAAGCAGTGTCATACATACAGGAAAGTCTGAAGTCATAAAAGATATATGAAGATGGCCTAAATGAAGTAATCTAATTTTTAAGTGAATGTCAGTGTGTTCTCAATTATATGCCATTGCCATTACATTGGTCTACAAGAGACAAAAAAAAATTTCTAATTAATTTCCTTTTGTTTTTATGGGAAGGCAAATCTCCTTTGGAATACCAATGATGACTTTAAAAAAAAGAAAAAATGCTTATAGTGTTAAAGAAACAGGTTTGACTCTAGGAGCAAAGCTTTGTCCAAGCCAAACAAACAGATACTTCAACTTGAACATGGGTTTCTCCCTCCAGCTACAGACACAACATCATGCAATACAGTATTTCTCTCTAACAGCAGCTACAGTACCTTTAGATGCTGGACTGGATCTGATGATCCAGTTTCTAATATTTAGAGATGCCTTTGCAGTTAAATTCAAGAATTGTAATTGCTAGTTCAGTAAAGAAAATAACATAAAAAAGTAGAGTTTAAAAAGAAGGGCAAACTGCAGTTAATCTGAGTTTTCTTACTAAACAACCATCCTTCACATCATTCTACTTAAAGATCTCCAGTGCAGAGATTGATCAATAGATAGAATGATTTTTCTAAATATGATTAGTATTTTCAGTTGGTAGGAAATGCTCTAGGTTCTGAACCACTGACTGTTCAGTTTTTAAGACTGAACTCAGGTCACAGATCATACTGAATACATTTCTTTGAGAATACTCCTGACAGCCAGATAACATTCTATATTAGTCATGGGTCATAGCCTTGTAACTACTATGTACTTAAGAGGCAGATACTTTTCATTTTCCAAGTCAGATACACATACTAAAAATTAACTATGTGTCAATTAAATTACACAGTTATTGCTATTCATTATTTATATAATGAGCAACCCCAGAGGTGACAATTCGCATACTACTGAATTTTTGTTGTTTTTTGATGATGTTGTAAAAACCACATATTGGACTTGCCCATTTCTTTTTCATTTAAAACATCTTAGGGAACGCTTTGGGTACTTGCAAAATTCAGAACCCAGTTTTTTGTAATGGGTTATCTCATGGCATATGTTGTCATGTTACAGGGATATAACTATTAAAGATTCCTTGTATTCATACAGGATGTAAATGTATGCTTAGCTTTCATCACAGGCTAAGTTATTTTAAGAGGTAAGGCTCACATGACTGCCGTATTTCCAAGGTCACCTGAAATATTAAGCTGTGTACACAAATTCCTTTGAACATCAACAGAAACTGTACACTTGAAAGATGAACAAAATTAGTTTCTTATAGATTTTCTTTATCATGTAATACAAGTAGCACTGGTAACAGAAAAATTTATATAAACCCATAAAAAAAATTACCATCCAATTAAGCAAAAGATTGCCCCTGAAGGAAGAATGTTTGGCCAGATTTTGGGGCAGATGCACCTGTCAAATCAGATAATTCTTTTATATTCCATTTCCCACTAGTAGCAGAACCAAGGGTATGACCAGTCTGTGGTCGTGGACTTCAGAAATAATGATTGTTGTTAGATTGTTATTAAATGCTGGGCATGTCTGACTGGCTGTTAAAACAATTTATATTCAATACAGTGAAGCTGGAAGGACAGATTTACAGTGCAAAAGCAAGAAGTTGATCAAATCAGGGACAATAATTGGCCATGTGCTGACAATTAGTCAGAAACAGATTTCAGCATAAAGGTAATATTAGAAAAGCCCCTTCAGAGACAAATACACTTGTACTTTATTTTATATTTATGTTAAAAATACTTCTGAAAGTGAGGATTAATCAAGACATATGAAGCAAAACATACTTTTTTGTTAGCTCTCTTTGTGGCTCATGAGAGTTATGATGAAAGCAATAATGAAAACCCAAATATTTTCTGGCTTTGTGTGAGGTGACTTTGTGTGCTTATGGCAAGCCTGGGTCATGATGAACCCCTTTATGATTTAAAAAGACTGTCAGCCAAGGGTCTTTGATGTTATTTTCTAAATTGGGACACCTGTTGTAAAACACAAAAAAGTAAAACCAGATTGTAATTCAAGATAAATTGGACAATTGTAGGGTCTCAGGAATCTAATTTGTTCTAATTCTGTCTCTTCCAGAGCATCCATAACCTGGGGATAGTACTTTCCTCACCCTGTGCCTTCCTTCACACCCCCTACCCTTCCCATGTAAAGTCTGTTGACTGCTTTTAGCATCTTGTGGCAGAAGTGGGATCTCATTGTGTATCCAAACAAAGCAATCTCAATGATGGTTTAGAGGCATAAGTGCTGTTATAATCATATAATACAAAATGCTGCCACTGAAATCATACATCATCCTTAACAGTCTGGGTTTTTCCTGTCCATGAGCTAGCAAAAATTTTAACAAAGTTTAACAGAAAAAGAAAAACATATCAAATTACAAAAAACCTCTCTGATTTGATAATTAGCAGACAATTTTGGGTAAGGAAAAAATTTAGGAAGAATATCCCCTCTGTCTTCCTTTTTCTGGTATTTCAATGAATCTTGAACTCTGTTTTTGTCGAACAGCCCAGCTTCTGCGGGAGTGACAGAAAGATTTCAGTTCAGCCCATAGCCTGGTGGGTTATGGCACCCTTCCAGGATGGAGAAAATCTCTCTAGATCTCTCAGGGATGATTGCGTGAATCACTGACTCATCACATTGACTGGGAAATGTCCTACACGTTGCAAGTTTGAATAAGATCAGCCACAGTCACAGCATTCTGTTAGGGCTACTGTCATTTTAACAGTCCTGAAGAAAACTGAGCATTGTGAAATACCGAAAGTGTTATGAATGATTTGTACCTCAGGACATCCTCACAAGGAGAATGGCTAGGCAGCTTTATGCCATTACAACATCAGGAAATCTAGACACCCAACATAACTGTCAGGTTACCACTACAAAGAAAGTCCAAAGCAAAGAAGGAATTAGGACCTTAAACACCTAACATGTCACTTGTCATTTAAGTTACCAGCATATATGCCCCCTCTAAAAAGCTTAATAATAATCACACTTTTCCAAGATGTATGGTAAAACTATGATTCTGATCTGTGAGACAGAAGCTGGAGCTGTTAACATGGCTTCTCTCTTCAGTCGGTTACTGCCTTGGCTAAGTAATGGGATGTTGTTGCTTGAATGGTAGAGATTTCTCATCTGTGATAAATTTATTTTGCTTTTAAAGGGGAGAGCAAATCCATCATACAAAGCTTGGGAAAAAATTTTCTGTCATATTTTTAATACATTATTTCTAGCCATTTATCAGGCTTCCTGTAATCATGAGGGATTTTAAGCATCTTTCCATTCTTGCTTTTAGCAACATTAGCTTAATTTGAAAACAAAGTAATTTTCCCATTACAAATCAAAAATACAAAAACCCACTGAGATATCACTAAGGTTCTTGTAAATTATTAGCTCCATTGATGTACAGGGTAGAATCTAAACTCGTTCCTGTCCCTACCATCTCTAGTTCATGCACCAGCTTGCTCCTGTTTGGAAACCTTCCTCCCCCTGCCCAAACATTATAACTGGTCAATGGGAAAAGCTAGGCTCAGGGATGCTTGGGAGTTTCATCCCTTTTCTCTGTTATCTGCTAGCATCTGGAGATTAGAGTCCTTTACAGTTGTGCACCCAGAACTGCACTCCTAAAGAAGAGATCACGGCTCCATCTCTCAAAAGGAGGGGAAAGACATGATCTCTGTCTTCTAGCCAGGGTCCCAAAGAGCACCTTTTCAGGAAGGAGGGGACAGGGTTTCTAGGGGCTTCTCAGTCTGAGGGGGCTTAAACCCACAAATGTTACCTTCTAGGAGACTGCTTGAACCATGGTGCTCCAGACAGCCCTGAGTGAGGGTACACTCCTGCTCTAATGCTAAAGCTCAGATAAAAGTAAGCTCCTTGGGGCCTGCAGAAAGAGGGAGTCTGATTTACCTGGTTAGCAGTTCAGCTCTTCACTTAGGATGAGCAAATATTCAAGAGTCTTTGCATAAAAACAACAAAAAAAAATAGAATAGCAAAATGATGACTGAATTTCACAATTAATATTTTTTAAATCTGGCCCAAAATCCTCGCATGTTCATTTACCAAATAATGGTTAAATTCTACCTTGCTCTGCAGCAATTTGATTACCTCTACTCTATATCAAGTCAATTACATTTAAAAGGCAGCAGCTCCCTCCATTTTCTTATCAACAAGAACGCTGTTACACATATACAGCTCATAACAAAAAACAAGCTCCCTCTAAAGAATACATGCAATGGAGATGCTTAAAATCTCACCTTAATAATATCTTGGTCTCTTTCCTTGCTACTTACCTGCCTCTATTTACCACCACATTCTCCATCTTCACCTCCATCCCTTTCAAATTATCTATCCACTTTCTCTCCATGGTATAATCAGCTGGTTCACCATCTGATATATACTCTTTTGTATCCATGTTGTAATTGCTTGCTTTGTTTCTTGACTGCTGTGTCTTTTTTTCCTATTCAATCCCTGAAAAAGCTGCCTGCCTCACTCACTGCGAGTCATCAAAGGAGCAAAAGATAGCTATTTGTATTAAACCCCAATGAGAAGAAAAAAAAATATCTGCAGCTCCTTATATGCTTCTGCAGTGTAATTAAGAGTTTTGGTGAAACAAGTAACTATTTAGTGCAAACTAGCACATAATAATGCAAGGTGAAATTTTCTCATCAAGACAGGAATACAGTAATTAGTGTTACTTGAAATAGAAGTTGATAACATAAACAGCTGAAAAATATTAAAATTTTTGTGCAGTGGCTAGATCACTTTATCCTGCTCCTAAATACAGACCTTTACAGCATGTGATTGCTTTTGCTATTCTCATAATCCATTTGACTGAAGTGGCTCTCTGCAAGCTGCCTTTATTCATGTACAAGTGCTGTAACTACAAGTTGCTTCGCTTCATCTATATGTTTCTGTATGAAATACAGGGTCTGTCAATTTCATATTATATTGTCATTTCCTTATATTTCTGTGTGCCTGTGAAGTGCATGTCGGTTTCTCTTTGACCAACTTCTACAAATTAGCCATTAACTCTCTTGGTATATGACATAAAAAATAATTCTGGCTATGCTCAGAACGTTTTCTGCTCACAGTATATGCATTAAGGAGCTGAGCTCCTCGTTATGACTCAGGCTGGAGAGCTAGCTTTACCTTACAATCCTATTTTTAAAACTTCTCTCCATTTCCTCTGAAAATTTGCATGCAGTACCTCATAGTGAGAATAAGATTCCTCTGCAAAAAAAATAGAGTTCACTAAAGCTGTATGGTTTCTGTGAATAAAACTTTCTGCTCCCCCCTACAATTCTCCATTTCTTGAATTCTGCTAGGTGCATGCAGTTCATCCTACATGCAGAGAAGTGCCTCTGAGCATTTTAATGGAACTAGAGGGTGTAGAGTTAATTAAGGTATGGGTTTCTTTAGACGTATGCAAAACATTCTTTAAATATAAACTAGCTTTACTGAGTACCAAATGATATACACTCCTGACTCAAAGCTTTCCTGCAGCAGCTGTTGACTTGAACTGTAGACAGAGGCTGAAAAGTGGAAGACAGGGAGGAAGAATAGTAAACAAGAAGGGAAAGAAAAATAAGAAACAGGAGTTAGGCACAAATGGGGATGTAGTTTGAAGGTATATGTAGCTCTGAAAAGGTCATAGCTTTCTGATCTCAACACAAGAATCTATGGTGGCAGAGGTCTCTAAGTAAAGTCATAAGATGGCAAAACATGGATCTGAGATAAGGTGTAGCACAGTTCAACAGAAAATCTAAGCCTTCTTCCCAATTTACTTATTTTTCTTACCGCTTGCATAGCTTCATTTGCAAGAGCCTTGGCTTCCTTGGCAACTTTTTCAGCTTCATCTATGTAATCCTTGATATTAGTATAAGCATTGAAAGCAAGTGTGGCATTGAAAGAGAGGTTTTTGGCTTCAGCAAGGATTCTGTTGGGACGAGAAAAGTAAACACCATTAAACCTGCTAACAGAGCTCAACAGAACATAGTATCCCACTTTTTCAAACCCAACACCCTGTATTTCTAAGGCCATTTCCAAGGCATTTCTTTGAGAGCGACGCTACACTTGAGATTTCAGGAGCTTTTGCATCATGTGTTCAATGGAATTCTCATTTTATCTGTGCAGATAGACATAAAAAACAATGTGCACTGAAAGAGGAGGTTTGGTGAGATAAAAATGGATGAGACACCATAGCATAGCACTATAATCCAGATGAAATATATTCATAATTGGGGTTTATAGGTTACATGTTGAGTCAGGCAACTCAAGGACTTTTGTACTGTATGAACATGGGGGGATCATCACAGTCACGTTTTGAGGTAAAATCTATTAACAACAAATTTCTTGGTCTGGCTGCCAAACCCAGAAAGGCCAGCTTTGGAAGAGATCTCACTGTCTAAACCAAATCCTAAATGTTCATTTTGCTGACCAAAATAAAAAACATAACCAATAATGCTTTATATTGAATGGGGTGTTGAATTTACATTAAATACTCCATTCTATTAACTATAATTAGATTAAAAGGCAAATATAAACAAATATTTTTTTATTTCCTGGTGCAGGGGCTGGAGCTCAGTTAACCCCCTTTCAGGGGAATTTCTACCCAGCAGGCTGGAAAAATCACTTTTCTTCCACTCTCTTTCTATGATATATTCAAATATTTTCTACAAAGAAGTACTGCACCTACAGAATTACCTTGAAGATATCTGTCTCAGAATACATTATACTGATGCCTATGATGCGTTTTCCAGAATAAAGGGTAAATGGGCTGAAATCCCTCCTTGAACTGGATAAGAATGGATTTCAACGCAGATTTTTGCCTCTCTGGGAAACGTTCTAGTCATCAAGGTATATTGCAATATTAGGGAGGCAGGGATTACTCCTCCTGGACCTGTTCCAGCTTGTATAAAATACTAGTTCTGTAGGGAACAGGGACAGCTGGGCTCCAGGCCTCGCTTCAGTGAGTATTCACTGTTTGCTATGAAATGCAACAGGACAAAGGGGAGGAAGGTATACTCACTGGATTCCACATGTAGTTAACAGAGGGAAGGGGTTTTCCTTTAGGCTGTTGCAGAAACAGCATGACTGAGCTCTCTATGCATCACTCCTGGAAAAGCATGTCTCTTTCCTCAACTACAGAGGGAGCTCACTAGGCTATAGTAAGTTTTTGTGATGCTCTGTTAGAGAAATGCACAGCCCAGAATAGCTATCTAGCTAGTAGCTCAAATACTGCTTAGAAATATGGTTCAAATCCCTTCTGTTTAGGAGGGAACTGAACTGAATTTGCCAAGTACCAATGATTTACTCATCAGCAGATGATTACCTGTAAGGGAGAGGCCTATACTAATACCTTCTTGTGTACAGGAAAAATAACAATTTTTTTCTAGGTTAAATCCATGTTCTGACTCTCAAGAGAACATCCTCACCATCAATCAATATACTCTTTGAAGCCTTAAGGGCTTTGGAGGGAAAGGGCTCTCCCTCAGTTTCTCCTATAAGATGAAAAGGTGCTTTTCAGCAAATTTAGTATTAACTGAAAGACACCCAAGTGCTAGTTGTGAAGATAGATACATTTTTGAATTCCAAATACAGACAGAGACTGCATATTCCTATAAAATATGACTAGTGTCAGTGCATGAAGTAAACAGCTTTATCCTGATGCAGGATTACGTAGCACCTTAGTATTTAATTCTCCTTTGATATTATGTACCTGACCACATTACAAATTTTAATTTTTGTCACAGTTTTAACCCAGCCAGTGACTGAACACCACACAGCTGCTCGCTCACCCTCCCCCAGATCCTGGGGGGTTGGGGAGAGAATTGGAGGGGTAAAAGTAAGAAGGCTCATGGATTGAGATAAGAACAATTTAATAATTGAAATAAAATGAAATTAAAAGTCATAATGATAACAATAATATACAAATGAGTGATACACAGCACAACTGCTCACCACCTGCCGACCAAGGCCCAGCCCATTCCCAGCTACTGATACCAGAGCAGAGAA
The DNA here is from genome assembly GCF_000699245.1 of Pterocles gutturalis. Lineage (NCBI taxonomy): Eukaryota > Metazoa > Chordata > Aves > Pterocliformes > Pteroclidae > Pterocles > Pterocles gutturalis. The sequence goes on along the minus strand of NW_010145565.1, from coordinate 8,485 downwards.
AGCCCCAAAACCACAATCCCAGAAAAGAGAGAGAGCAAGTTTCTTAGCAGACCCTCATAGTATACAAAGTAGGATGTTCGATGATATGGAATCCCATTGGCCATTTGGACCTGTTAATCTGGCTGTACTGCCTCCCACCTTTCTTGTGCACCTGCATACTAGCAAAACGTGAAGTTGGAAAGTCCTTGGTTTCATAGTAACAACTGACAACATCAGTATATTATCAATGTTCTTCTCATACTGAATCCAAAACACAGCAGTATTCTAGCTACTAAGGAGAAAATCAACTAACTCTAACCCAGCTGAAACCAGGACAATTTTGAATAATTTTTTTTAGATAATTATATACTACAAGTTTTAATGTCCTTGATTCTGCATTTTTATAGTATATCTTGAGAAAACAAAGTTGATGTCCAGGTCAGGTAGAAATAAACATGGTACTGCTATACCACAGTGAACGTGACTTTAAACACTATCCTAAGCTCCCTGAGGCCAAGCTGTCAATGTGCACAAAGATGGAAGCACATGCATGCACCCATATAAAATTCTATGTGGCACAGTTAAAAACCTCTATCTCAAAATATGTCTCGCCAACATTTAATTAAGGAGGCAAAATATTATTTTCTGTCTATATTGTATCTACTTAGTTCCTCCATGCCAACTTTCCATGTATTTGGATATTTATATCCAAATTCAGTACTGTGCTTGGATGTGACACTAGTCACCTACTTTAGGCCCAGAGATGCACCAAAAAACTGATGTGTCCTAATCAGACAGTGCACATACCATTTACAAAAGCCACGTTTTTCTAGAAACAGTGCCCTTCTAATCCTTTTACTTAGTAAACCACAGCTATCGTTATTTTATGTACTCCTCAAAACATAAATTAGACTGAATATCTAGAGTAGTGTGACTACACTGCATATGAAGCCAGTAATTTTGCAAGTATCAGACACTTTATCAGAGACAACTCTGTGCCTTTTCCTCAAAATAACAGATGCTGGCAAGAAAAAAAATGTGTTAAACTCACAAGCCTTTGCAATATTAAAGTCTTCAGGTAGATCTAAGAGATATAAGTAGCAAAAATGGAGCATATTGTTGATGTTAAAAAAAAATAATACCTCTTTTTATTCATGCAGTCCTTTTGAGAATATAAAATTCTGAAGTTCCCCTGGGGCCAGGTTCCAGAGGCAGAATATCCATGATCTATTTCTAAGCATTACTGTTGCAAATTACACTTACTATTTATGGGTTGCTTTGTTAAACACAAAAAAAGCCATAAAACAGAAGACATCCCCATTTCCCCCCCAAAATCCCAAAAAAACACAAAACAAACAAATAAACAAAACACATTACCTTCTATTCTTTCCAGGAAGCTATATTCATGATGAGTTATCATACTTCTGAAAGGGCTGTGGTCCTACAAACCAAGGGCACTCCAATTCTCACTTATAATTAGGAATGTGACAAATGTAAACAGAAACGGAAGTTTCTGTACTTAGGTTTAAGCATTTTGTCCCATGACACCTACTAATTTTGGGACGGTATTTTGAAACCACTAGAGGGATTACTCTGCAGCACTATGGGGGATTGTCTGATAGTAAACAAATTAGCACCATGATAAGGGTCTGCTTCCAAAATGGTCATATTAAAAATAAAAATACTGCTTATTTTTAACAAATGTTTATGAAAACATGTAGTGCGCTCTGTAAGACAAAGTTCAATTTGTTTTACAACAACACAGCAGTAAGCATATGTTAAGTTAAACTGTGTTAACAGTGCATCTGAGGGCACTGCTTGCAGGTGATGCAGCCCATAAAAGCATCACAAGATCTATGAAATGGTTTACAAGAGATATACACACACACACTAAGCAAGTGGATAGTTGTATACTCATACAGAACACTGGTTATTTGTATACTCCCAGTGACAGATGTTGAAGTCTAAGAAGAATGCCTTTCAATTTCTGTGAAGCAATTTTACAAACCTGCTTCACGATTTTATCATTGCCAATGAATGGCTGCCTTACCCATCCAGTATTGCAGATGATTCATTCAGCTGGGCTGCATGGTTCTCAGCTTGCAACACCTTCTCTGGAAGCATCCTGTCATGAATTTCTTGTGATAAGTCATCTATTTTATCCTTCAGCTGATCAGACATTGGCTGTATCTTATCTGCAACACCTTCTACATACTGAAAATAACAAAAGAAAAGCCTTTAAGAAGCTGAATGCAAGCACTCTATAGCCCTTGATATATGTATTTTTTCCTTGTGAGGTATCTCATAACTTACCCATGCATTAAGACTTCAGGGAACTAATATGGAAACAAGAAAGGAACAGCTGGACTGGAGAGCAGAGAGGAGACAAAACAATATTCCAAGAGATACTTGCCTCTCTTGAGCTTAGTAGAAGCTTTTATTTTACAATTAAGGAACTGCACAATACTATATTTACAAAAGAAGGCAGAGTCCATGAAAAATTATGAGCTAGCTCTTTATGCAACCCAATGAATAACTTAAATCTCAAAGTTAATAATGTTTATATACCAGGTTAGCTTTTCTGCCATACAGCAGTGGAAAAATTATTTATTCCAAATAAAATATTCCAACATGGATAAATAAAAAGAAAAATCAGGTGTCACTTTAATTATCTGTTTTGCTCCCATAATGATGCTTCATTGTACTAATTCTCCAATAAGGATGACAAAACACTCACCTCTACAGCTACGCTGATTTCATTTGCAAGTTTGTTGGCTTCATTAAGGACATCATTCCCTTCCTGCAGGCTCCTCTCAACATCTTTTCTGCCATCATCTACAGCTTGCTTCTTTTTCTATGGGATGTGTTCACACAAAGAAAAATATGAGTTGTTAATAGAAAGGGGACACCACCTGAAATACCAACATCCAATACAGACTGCATTTTGTCACCAAACCTCAAAGGCTAGACTTCTGAAATCTCTGAGCTTTCAGACCAAAGACAGTGACAACAATAAAGCACATATAATGTAGGATATCTTTTCCTTCTCCTCCTGTCCCAAACTTTGTAGCCCCTTCCAAAACAGTAGGTTTTTGTTGCTTTATTATGGAGGTAGCTGACTGTAGTACTATTGCAAAATAAATTAGCAAGAAGTTAAAAATCCTAATCTTTACTCAGATGTGCAAGTTCTTCATTTTGACAATTACCTTCTCTGGCTATGAAAACAAAATTTATTAAAACATTCTGCTGGTTTCCTGTTTATGTCCACTGGTGTTACACTAACTATTGAATACAAAATAACAGACAACAGGTTTGGAGCAACCTTAGGATTCTTGATTTTCCAACTAGTAAAAATACTACATATCATGTAATAAGGATGGCTTCTGAATAAAGAACTGACAATTTCCTGTGCAAGATCCATTGAGTATCACAGATCAGTTTGACAGGACACCATGGCCTTCTAGTGTTAAAGAGTGCTGTGATGTCTTCTTCGTCAAAACGGGTCAAAATAAATCAAAAAACCTCCTCAAAACAACCAAGTGGGCAGGACTGCTGGAGAGGATGCCTTCAGGCACTCTGATACTGTGATGCAGAGAGTATTTTAAAAACTGAGATAGCAGGGAATTTCTTCAACATGTATCCATCCACCTTTGGGAAGAGAATGCACAGAACAAAGATCACCTAACTTCTTTACAGCACTATATTTCCTTAATTCAACCAAGCCCACAAATCTCTGCTGAGGACTGAGGTCTTGGAACTCCAACATCATCATTGTAGATGAGGCAAAAGCTCATTGAGATACAAACAGAGTTGAAACATTTATCTTCATTAAATTGACTCTGCTCTTTATGTCTTGGTTAAATGCTTGTTAATGTACAGTATAATGTGCTCTTTAAGTCTCTGCAATTTAAATTAAATCACAAGCAGACCACTCTGCTGTGAGGGAGGTCATTTATAACAGCTACTAACTACAGAGGATAGAGATTGATTTATTACTCTGTAATATCCACATACCCCCGTCAGTCTTCTTCCCAGGGGCTGGAGAGGGAGATGAAAGCATGTTTTCTAGGAGCAAATATATGACAGCAAAGATTTTAACGGAACTCCTATTTAAGTCTTGAGCATGGGATTTGAATTTTACATGACTATTTATACTGGGATGAATTTCATCTCCCCCAGAAAAATGAATCCAATGCACACTCCACTTAGTGTTTAAAAGCAGCTGATATTATTTTGATAAAGCTGTTGATTAAGTCTACTTTTAAAAGCCAACGCATTTCCTTATTCTGAGGAATATATTTCCTTTTAATTACGTAAGATATACTATTTTGATAAAATGTTTGTTTTCGTTGTATTTTTTTTCAAGATTTAATAATGGAATGTTTCAAACTTTGATAAGATTCCAAGTAATCAAGGATACAACTTGTCAGCACTCACCTCTATCATGGTCATATTTTTTTGGTTGACTGCAGACAAACTATCAGCCTCCCTAATTTTACTCGTAGCTTCTCTTAGCAGAACTCGAGCATCATCAACTTTGGTGTGGTAGCTTGATAGCTTGTTCCGGACCTCATTTTTGAGATCCTCATTTTTCTCACTGGGCTCATCAAATAGTTTCTTCACCTTGTCCAAAAGATCTTCTGCATTTCTGCAATACATCACAACCCATTAAGGCACTGAGTTCATATTACCTACAGTGAATAATCTGAATATTCTTAATAAAATGCAAATGAAATAGACTTCTACATTAAATCTCAAAGTAACTTTCAAGAGGACACATGCTTAATAAAGTGAAGTGACATTTGTTCTTAGGTCCTTTCTTAAAGAGATTTTTAAATGCCACTAAGGTCCTATTTATGAATTAGAAAATATTCAAACACACTCCATTGAAGAGGGTTTTGGTTTTTTTTGGTTTTTTTTTTTTTTGTTTAAGTTGCCATTCTTGAGATCTGACTAGTAAAGTGAGGTTTTCCAAAATATTTCAACTTATCTAAAAGATTTCCTTCATTCACATTAATGTGACGTGATACAAAGCAGTTTCCTACCTTGAACTGAGGGGATACATAGATATGCCTGATTTCAAGCTGTCTTGGAGCAGACAAACTGCTTTAGACAGTCAAACATCAAATATTTTCCCGTGAAATAAACAACCCCCAGAATCCTTGGATTTATGACTTCCAGGAGCCAGATAATTTTGGTTGTCTAAAATAAATTCTGGGACATTTTTAATGAACGTTTGCAACACAGAAATAGAAAGTTCACAAGTGCCTGCTTTTGACAGGGGATGATACAATATTTCTTGATCATCAGAGTTGCTGAATCCAGTTTTAAAGGTCTGGAGTACTAGAGTCTTTATGCCCTGTCATTTCTCTGCCTCATGATACCAGGACATTGAATCAGTTTCATGTAATGCAACACCACTGCGTTAATGCAATGATATGAAAAGATCAGGAAAACAAAACGACAAAAAAAAGACAAAAAATAGAGGCACTCCCAAAGCGATGCTACAGAGATAAAGAAAAATCCTAAGTAAGCAGGAATCTGTAGGATAAATACTACCTACAGAAGAAATCTGTCAGACTTCCACCTAGAACAGGTTAAGTTTTTCTTCCTGTCTCATTATGGTAAAGCGTCTGAAGAAGCTGCGTGGGAAACAAGAAGTCTATTTTCTGACAAACACTGCACTTTGGCCTGCCTATACTCAGTAACATTAGAAATCTTCTAAAAATAAACACATAAATAAAAGAAAAAATAAATCTGAGAGGTGGAAAAAATATGTTGCCACCAGGCATAATTTAGCTGAGGCACCTGAACTGGAGCCAAGGAAAGCCAAAGAGTTACCTTAGCTTTGGGATTTTCTGAGATGGATTTTCATGATGTGAATTAGCAACTTCTGAGGACAAAATATTTTATAAAAAATTAAATCCCAGTATTGACACCCTGTCAGAGAAGAAGTGTAGCAAGGAATGCAGAATTTCTCCCATACTGCCTCCATTATTAATTGTATAAGCAGCTACTGTCTTACACTCCTGGTGATTTTTGACACCCTTATGACTCTGCAGTAGTAGAGGAACAGTACAAGACAGATTTCCTTTTTATGCCCTTGCTTCATAGCACAGCCCAAACTGCCTATCTGTCCAGTGGTCTGCCTCAAAAATCCTTATTGGTGCTCTAAAGATAACACTTCCATATCGACCTGTTGTGCATTTTTTCCTCTGCTCTTGCTAATGAAGTACAAGGAAATAAATCTGCTCCGTGTAATCCCTTGCTTTATGTACCGAAATTTCTGTGTGGCTGGACCGCACCACATTTCTTGAAATACTAGCTTGTACATCTAAGCTGTGCTACTTTCACTGGATATTTTCCTAGGAAAAGAATAAAACTACACAAAATGCTTGAAGTGTTAGAAGAAACAAACACAGGTCTTGCCTAACACCTGGAATGCTGTGTGGTCTGGATCCTCAAAATGAGTACAAAGGAATAAAAGAAAGATTAGAAACTGATAATAAAGTTATTAAAAAAAATAAACTGTATATATATGAAAGTCTCCATATGTTAGATTTGTCCCATCTGGAGAAGAAATGAGGACTACAACATCATCAGTAGCATGCATAACTGTCCAATTCTCTCCAAATACAAAAATGAAAATATTAGGCAGCAAGGTCAAAACACAGGAGGCATCTCTTCAAACACTATGTGGTTGAGTTATGCAATTCATTCTTACAGAAAACTGGATGATAGAAATTCACAGTGGCTCAAAAGCCATCAGAAAAATTTATGGAAGAAAAGTCACACAAAAATAAAGCTATTCAGCATACTCAATAGAAAGATAGAATTCTGACTCACAGCATCCCTTGACAGCAGCTCAGTGGTATCCAAGAAAATGTGTAGGAAATGTGCTATAAAATATTGAAAGAGTTATTTCATAAGTATGAAAATCAGGGTGGTTTAGGACAGAAACTGGTGTATTTTTAGAGAGAAATTAATGACTAATGTGCCATTTCAGTACAGTAAGGCAATCAGATTACAGACTTGATTTGAAAAGTTTGAAGGAAAATAAATGAGGGAAAAAGTTGCACATATAAAAGAAGTTTTGCCATCTATGACAGCAGGAAGACTTTACTTAATTTGTCTTCTTCGTTTAACTTTTGAGAAGGAACTGAAAACATAGGAGAGGTAAGAAGAATCCACTGATTCTTGTCATTCTGGACGAAATACTGAAAGCAGAATACAATCATTGCCAAAAGACACCTCACCAAAGAGTAAACATGATTAACTTCTTCAAAATGATCATGAAACTTGCAGATTATTCAAAAGTAAATATTTCTAAATGAGTCTGTAAGAATATATGTGAGCACAGCGATTTGCACAAATGTGTGCGCACATAATACACAGTTTTAAGAATTATTTTCTTCATCCTTTCTCCTTGCAGAATGTATCCTATTCACTATCTTACTACATTATTTAAACACAGTTTTAAGATACTTTCCTTTAAGAAGCATTACTTCATAAAAGAGTTTCAGAAAACCTCACCTCCCTGTCCTGTAATCCACGGTGACTAACTTTGCTTCTGTTCATATCTTGGCTCTCAATGACTGCCTATTAAAGAGACAATCCTGCCCTTAAGAGAAACCTCTCAACTTTGATTGAAATCAGTGAGTATAATAATGTATTCCTTTATCAGGCAGTGAAAATGCTAACTTTGCACATTTCAGGAAGAATGATAAGAGGGAGAAAAGTCCTTTCCCTCAAAAAAGCCACGCTGCATTTCCTAGTCTACCTATTGGGCTAGAGTAGGAGATGATTTCATGCTGGTCTGACAGCTTCATGTTGGCTGTAGCATTTGAGGACCAAGAACATCTTGTCTGAAAGGCCTCCCTCCAATCTGCCTTAAAATTGCAGGCATCACCTTCAAAGGTTTGAATAAATTTTTCTCATCCCTACTTTGTCCTGGTTTATTTCTATTTGTGAGTGGAGAAGGGATAGAAGAGGCTCAGTGGAATCAGAAGAAAAAGCAATAAAATGTTGCTGAAAAATGTTTGCAATATATCCTTTCTCAAGAGAACAGAAAGCAGAACCATCAGAATGACGGGAAGAAATATTGTACTGGTAGGATTTTCAGAAATTATCTGCTTTATAAAGTGTAAGACAGGCAGTGCAAATCTGATTCTATACTGCTTGGAATTCTTAGCTAATCCTATATTCTATTTATGTCTCCTTACAGTATGCATGCACCTGATAACTGACATTTTCAGGCCTGAATACCTCTATCCTAGACAGTTTTCTGAGCCATCAGAACTTCAATGGACCACGTAGCCGCTCAGCTGAATTACCTGCTAGTTGTTTGCTCTGGTGAAGCGCTAAGCAAAGCCTAGCTCTAGGAATATACCTGGTCTGACTGATACAGAAGTAACAGATTGCCAGAACTTCAAGACAAGTATTTTTCCAGATCAGGTAAGTTTTCAGCATTTTACAAAATGCTTTATAAAGCCCTGCCAATATATGT
>NW_010145564.1:0-36190 GCF_000699245.1 Pterocles gutturalis | reverse complement strand
GGTTTGGGTCGCTCCGTGAAGGGTGTGGGGGGGAGAGAAGTCCCCGGGGACGGGGCTGGCGCTGCCAGAGTTGGGTGGACGCAGCCTTTGGCAGCTGCCCCACGGGCTTGTCTGAAAATGAAGAAAAACAACCCCAAAATCGTAGTTTCCTGGCCCTTACCCAGCAAGAAGGCGTTTGGTGCCCTTCTCCCGCCAACAAAGCAGCTGTCTACAAGCGGCTTCGCATTAGGGAGTTCTAGGAGGTCTGTGGTGAGTTCTGGCTCGTTTTGCCCAAAGCCGGTTGTTTTGCACCATTTCTGGGCAGATGCCCGGTTCTGGTGTCAGCATGCGGAGCAGCCGGGGTGCGTGGGGAGCCCGTGGTTCCGGTGAGGTGCTGGAGGGTCGGTCAGGAAAGAGGATTCTTGGCACCTCTGGCCAGGGTGAGCTGCTTCACGGTGAGTTTAGCGTCTGTTCCAGTTTGTTCTGACAGCTTCAAGCAGGTCTCAGTGCCACAGTAGTGCTGAAAGTGTTTACAACAAAGTAAACGTGAATATTAACGTTCGGATTAAACGGGTTTCCTCTTCCAAGGCGTGAGGGAACAGCACCAGGCGATCGCCAGCTGTGGCTTTACACCGCTTTTCTGTGAGGTGCTGCTTGTGACACCTGTGGGGACAAAAGTTCAATAAAATGCCTTCAGACGGGGATTTGCAACTCTTGCTCGTGTTGATCTTTCTAATTCTGCCAACTTCTGGACAAATATCTTTAAAAATCATAGGTTTTATTTGCTTAATAGAGACTTTTGGTCAGAAAAGCTGCAGATTTCTTTATATCCCCCCTCAGCTGAGCCAACAGGGGCGATTCGGGGCTGCCGTGAGCTGTGCTGGGTGCGGGTGGTCGAGGTGAGAGCGTGGACCTCTTCCTGCCTCTGACCTGTCAGGGGAAGAAGCTGATCTGAAAGAAGATGGGTTGAAGGATGCTATAAGCTGTCCCATGTGGAAGTGAAACTGGATTTTGAGTTGAGATAGGACTACATCGAATGAAGGCGGATCAGGAGAGACTGCCTAGGGGAAGGGCGGAGTAAGGGTTTGGTTTGAGAGCATGATTTGGCAGGGGATGTTGAGGGTCAGCATTAGGAAGGGCTTGGGAGAAGAGTAGGGCAAACTTGTTGAGATGTCTCTGTCTTCTGCTTTCTGTAGAAGCTTGCTACAAAAGCGGTAGTTCATATAAAGGAGAAGAGAACAGAAAAGCATGCACAAGTAATAAAGAAGAAATACTGAATTTAAATCTGTGTGAGCAACCTTCTGTAACTCGTTCGATATGCAGCCCAAGGTTTTATAGTAACTCCATCAGGTAGTTGCCTTACTGTAAGAAAACTACAAAAAAGCTTCATGTGTGGACCTCGCAAAGATCACAGAGGCGCAGGGCAGAGAAACAAGATGAATCTTGACTGATATAAACAGAATTGAAGCTTTGTCCTGAGGGATCTGTGTGCAGTGCACGTCAAGATGTAGGAGCTCTCAGGTAGACGCAGTGTTATTTGAGTGTAGCCTTCAGTCTTACTGGAAGCCTGGAAACCTTTTAACTAGTCTCTACACGTTCCCATGTAAAGAGCAACGTAGTCATTTTCTGATGTAGTTGTTCCAACATGTAGGAAGAATCAGGCAGAATCTTGTCAACATCAGCTCTTTTGCTCTGCAAAGAGGTGAGCTGTGTTTTGCTCTTCCCCTCAAGCCCCCCCGGCATCCCAACCTCAGTGCTTGTAATTAACTGAAATATGTAGCTGAAAGGGTAGCATTTAAGTGGCATTTTGCCACTATCCATGTGGGATGGTGGTGCCACAGTACTGATCCTAGCTGTTCGGGTGGGAAAACAGAAGGGACAAACACTAGAAAAGATGTTTCTATAAATACATTCTCCCTTTTCTCTTCCTCCTCCACATATTGTGCACATAATGCAGCGTGTCTAGGTAAGCACTGCGTGGATCACATGGAGAAAAACTTTGTTTTTATTTAAAGGAGTTATTAGAGCTGTCACTTTTGCAGTCATTATCTTGTGTTATCACTTCTACAACATTATTACGCATGTTGAAGTTTTTGGAGATAAAAATACTCACCAGAAAGAAGACTGATCTTATAATGTTTCTTTCCCTTGCTCCGTAAGTTGTAATTACGAAGAAAGGCCTTAATATAGGTAAGACCAGTTCCATTTCAATGATTCAGTTCTATAGGGAGAAGTCACTTCTGGATTTTGTCATTGGCAGGTGCTGGGTTGCTTCCCATCTTCTAAATATTTCTGTGTTCGGGAGACAAGGGTTACTGGGTGCTGGATGACTTTCTTTGTGTTGTGTTTCACTAGCTGGACAGCAATCACTGTACATGGTGTGCTTTTCACAGGCAGCATCCTATTATCGAGCTAAGGAGAATCCTTTTATGTATGAACACCTACATATCTGAAAGTCTGCTCTTAAAGCGGGTTCTGTAGGGGTGCAGGGGGGATGTTCCGCTTTAAACCTCCCCACCCCAATTTTTTTTGATTAATTAAATAACATCACAACCATTTGCTGCAGGAGCTATAAAATGTTGGAAAAAACCCTAAATAGAGCTACAAAAGCACTTCTTGGATTACTTGCAGTGCTACTCTGTTCAGCCTCTCATTTGTTATGCCTTGTAACGCAGTGGTTAATCGTTAGTAGTAATAAACTGCTTTTATTTTTTAATTTGTCATGGTTAATTTTTAAACTCATTTCCAGTAACAGCAGGACATTTATTCTAGAGCAAGCTGGTAGTTCAAAGCTTATTCTATAGCAGCATTTGAACTAGGTTTCCCATTATGTTAATTCCCAGTAGCTCAGTGCTTGGTAACTATCAGCACTGAGGAATCAGTGGAAAACTTTCCTTATCTCAGTTAATTATTCTGTTCACAGAACAAGATCCTGAATAACTGCAGTGAAGCTGCCCAAGGCAGGTTGGGAACAGGGGAACTGAGCGGTAGGAGGAAGCGGATTTGTTTTCAGTAGCAAGAGGAGATGAGTGTGGTAAGCAGGGTTGAAAGTATGTCCATGTGTTCTTCTGTTCATGTAGTGTTTGTCTACCCAGGTTTTCTGAAAAAAAAAAAAAAGTAATAAGAGAGATGGATTCCCATGTTTGTGGTTAATTCAATGAATTGGTAACATGGGAATAAAACTGTTGGAAAAGAGTGTGAATAAGCTTTACAGACAGCAGCCATTTGGTGTAATTATTAATAACATGATTATTCCTACAACTTCAGCAACACCTCTCTCCACCTCCCAACTCCATAACCTTAGAGTACATTTCTCTTTGGAAAGTGATTGTCGTTGCTGTTATTATTTTTAAAAGCAAACAAAAAAGTCCAAACAACGCAAAAGCACCAAAGCTTGGTTTTAGGAGGGATTTTTCTTTGGCTAAAATACAGTCAGCATAAAAAAAGACAAATAATAGTCACTGCCAGTTCCACACGCTCAAGCTGAGCTCCGATAGTCTTGAGTGCTCTCTGGTCTTGTCAGAAGGGTAGAAGGTTTTGCTGCTGATCTCTTCATGGAATTTATGTAATTAAGAATCTGAAAGTAGAAATCTGACACACATTGTGGTGTGGAGAGAACCAGGAACTGATTACTGAAGTAAGCAGGAAGTAAAAGTAGCCACTAGCTTTAGATAGAAGTATTTTTGCTAAACTAAATGAGTGGGTAAATTTCAGTGAGCTGAAAAATACTATTCTGGCCTTTTCTTTTCAGAATAGAACTGGCTTTCAAACCCAGGAACTGCTTTTGGCTCTGCTATTCGAATTACACCACAAAATCTTTTCGGTTGCCTAGACATTGTTGGAATACTCTTCTGTCCAAGCTTGAGAAATAGAAGGAAGAGCTGCTGTCAGTGCTGCTCTGAGTACTTGAGTCAGATTCTCACTAAGACTAATATTTAGTAAGACTAATATTGAAGAACACATACAAGTGTGGAAATTCACACTTGAGCTTACACATTGGGAACTCGTGTGTACTGTACTTTGGCCAGCACAGGAATTAACCTGCATCAGATACAAAACAGAGTGGATGAACACCAGTTGGGTTTGTTATGGTTAGCTGTCTTTGTTTAGAGAGTTTTCTTCTGCTGGCAGTTACTTGGGAACATTTTTGAGGTAGAACATTATTGGGAAAGGATTGCTCAGGCTTTTGTTTGGATTTGCGATACAGTAACTGTTTGCTGTCGTTTCCAAGAATTCTCTTCTCCCTTTTGCTCTGAAATGCTTTTTGATGAAGTTAGTGGAAATGCTGTGTGTGGATGGCTTGCAGAAATGCAATCAAATTTCTTCCATCAGGTAGAGATAATCAGTGTTTATTCAGATTAGCCTTGGAACAAAGTTCAAGTGACAACAGAACAGCGATGAACGATTTCACAACTGCACATGACCAAAAAATAAAGAAGTCTGGATTTTTTAGTAGCCTCCAAAAATGAGCATATTTTGTAAAAACAGTATCAGATTATACCCCTGCAGTGATGTAAATGCTTATCCTAGCACTGGCAATGTGTGAACTGCTGTCTTGATTTTTTTTGATAGAAAATGAGCTGCGTGGCAAGGTTGTTTGGGTGACAGGAGCTTCAAGTGGAATTGGAGAAGAATTGGCTTACCAGCTATCAAAGATAGGAGCCTTGCTTGCCATCTCCGCAAGATTTTTGTGAAAAAGAAATGCCTTCGTAAGTACAACTTAACTACTTCGTGTCAGCAGTTCCACTCTTGCTGTGATGGATTTGACACAGAAATACTAACCCACATATGACAGGAATAAATGTCATGATGAAAGCAAACTTTATGCATAGCTTCACTGTAGGTTTGAAAGTGGTATTTTAATCAGTGAAAAGCCTTTGTATAAACTTGCATTTTGAGGTCCTTCATAAACCAATGTTATCTAAAAATCTCATCAATTTCAAGTGGTCTTGTAAGATACTAGATTAAGAAAAGAAATAAATACTGTGGGGAATGGAGGAAACAATCTGAGGATTATCTTCCTGTTAAGAACCAAACCATGGAGGTGCATGCTACTAAGAAATCTTTCTTCCAAGTTTGTACATGTTACAGGCAGACTGACAACTGACTTTCCTCTTTGGAAAAGAAGTGAATAGAAGTGTTCAGGAAAAGTTGTTCTGAGCAAGTGCAAGAAAGAGAATCTGCTGTAGATCAAGAAGAACAAATGTGAAGCGGAATGTTTAACTATTCCAGTGATCTTTCATATATGCCTGCTGAGTCAGTAAGACTACTGACTTCAGAAGGCTTCATTCCTTCTGTTTCTCTTTTTCCTTCCTGTTTTCTGGCTTGCCAGTGAGAGGAATAGACAGTTAATTCACTCTGATAAATAGAGGTTTGAACATGATTAATGTTATTCCTCTTTCAGACTATTTATCCTCCATAGCTCAGTATGCAGGATTTTATCCTGAGTATATTATCACCCTGACAGTTAATTCCTAGCAATGTTGATAGAATGTGCACAGTCTACTTGAAATGTGTGCTAGTGAATAATGAAATGTTTGTCTTGGGTTAGCTCCTAAACATTTCTAGAAATCTAAAAGTTGCAGCAGGCTACCCTGAGAATTTGTCAAGGGGCTTTAAAAAACCTGCAGCTCCTTAGTTCTGTTTTGCGATGCTTAAAAAAAGCAGTCACTAAAGTAGTTATCTTCAAAAAGGAACAAGGGACAAAAGATGACAGTATGGTTAAGTGGCAATCATGGCACAATTCCAGTGCTACATGATGCAATGTTCAGTGGTCAGTAGTATGCAACTGCATTTGCGTCTGTGGCTGTTTGTTGTAATTGCAAAACTGATAACACTGGATAGGCTGGCAGGAGCCATAATCCTGGATATTCATTTTCAGGCAGCACTCACATGAGAGTGTGATGTGCTAAGGAATATTCAGAAATATCATTTCAAGTGATATGAGCCAAGAATACAGCTTTATCTAAGGTGATTTCTGCCTCTGCCAACTTGAAGTGACCCTGTGAATGTCTTAGCTGTGGTATATAGCTTTAAAGTTTTATGTAGCCATGTGTTTTGCAAGTATATGCTACTGAACTTTATTTTAACTGTAGGTCAGATTAGTGGGAATATTGGAAGCTCTTCACTAACCAAGTTACACCAAATTTCCTATAGCCAGCCTTTAAGTAGTGGAAGCGAGTAATTGGGCCCACTTTCCCTCTTATCCTTCTGAAGGCTGTGTAAACCCAGCTTCCACCCCTTTCCTTGATTATTACGTGAGCTAACCCCTCTAACCATCTTACTGGCCCTATGCTATGCTATCTCCAGTTTATCAGTGTTTGTCTTGAGCTAGGGAGGTCCAAAATCAATCACAATACTCTAGACACAGTCTTAGAATGCTGTGTAGAGGCACTTAAAAAAATCGCTTCCTTCAGTCTGCTTGTGCTAGAGCAGCCCATTAGCGTTCGTAATTGCCAGAGCTAATTGCTGACTTACATTCAACATGCTGTTGTCCTTCCATCAGGACCTCGGGTCTTGTTTGGAGAGCTGCTACGTAGCCATTTGGGCACTGGCCAGCAGTACTGCATAGGCTTGTTCTGTCCCAGGTGTGAAATTTTGCATTTGACTTTATTGAGCTCGATGAGGTTTGTCAGACCGTTTTCACAGCTTGTTAAGATGCCTGTGAATGGCAGTCCTACCCTCCAGCATGGCAACTGCTCCTTTGAACTTGATGTTAACTTCAAATTTTCTGAAAACCTGTGTTTTCTCCCATCATCTGGGTCATCAAGGAAGATATTTAAAAGATACTGATCATGGAGGGATACCACTTCCAACTGGCCAACAGTTAGACTTTGGATGGTTGGTTGCTATTCTGCTGGCCTGGTGACCCAGCCTGTTTTTCACTTGCATTGTAATCCACTGATCTAGACCTCTCGTATTTCCTCAATATAGCTTCAAGGATGCTGTGGAAGACAACACAGAAAGCTCCATAGTCAGGGTAAACAACATCCACTCCTCTCCCCTGGTCCACAGAGCCAGTCATCTCATCACAGTTAAGTTTTTCAGGCAGTATATGTCCATGCTAAATCTATGCTGGCTTTTCCCGGTCACCTTCTTGTCCTTCATGTACTCGGAAATTGGTTTCACGAGGAATTGGCACGTAATTTTCCAAAGGACTGAGGTTAGGCTGTGTGACATTTGGTTTTCTCCAGTCAATGGGGAGCTATTCCACTTAGCAATTACCTTCTGAAGATGAGTGACATTGGTCAGCAGCTCCTGTAAATCTTGGATGTATATATTGCCCTGCTTATATGTGCAGTTTGTCCTTAACTAGGTCTTCCTCTGACATTGGTAGTGTTTCTTTCCCCCACAGTCTAGCCTCAGGAGTGTGGGAGACCTGAGAGGAGATCTTGCCAGTGAAGACTAAGGCAAAGAAGGCAATGAGTATCTCGTGTTTTTCTGTGTGCTTCGTCTCTTCATCGCCATCCCTATTCAGCAGTGAGCTCACTCTGTCTTTGGTCTTCCTTTTGTTGGTGCTGTACCTATGAAGCCCTTGTTGCCTTTCACGTTCCTCACCACTTTCAACTCCATCTGAGCTTTGATCTTCCCGATTCCATCCCTGCATGCTTGGGCAGCATGTGCTCCCTGGTTGCTTGTCTGTGCTTCCACCTACTACGTGTTTTCTTTTTGCAGTTGAGTTCAAGAGTATTCTGTAAGGTTTGAGTAGCGTGGGATGGATTGAGCTGCAACATGGAACATCAGCTTGAATTTGACAGAATTACAGGGCATAATTGGAGCTAAGAGGCTTTAACACACCTGCTGTAGATGCACACAGCAGCAACTTAACTAGATAATGAGCTTATTAATGTCAGAAACAAGCACATATATCTTATTCGAAATATAGAGACACCACACCCCGTGATAACACGTTTATGCATTCTACACTGCTTAAAAGCTGAGGGAGAGAGAGAGAAGGGAAGTACTGTAAAACTATGGAAGTACCTGTTGAGTCATGCGTGTGTGAACTTAACACTTCATTGTACTTCTGCAGAAGGGAAAGAAAACAACTTGTATGACTTAAAGAAGCCACTTACAGGAGTTATGTATTTACCCCAGCCACTCTCTGCAACATGAGTTGACTTCACCAGTAATGTTGGAGGCTGTTTTCTCTCAAAGGCCCTAAAGAAAAAAAGAAAAAAAAGTAGATGGGGAGGGGTGCTGTTTCTTGGTTTGAAAAAGCTCAAGTATGATTTAAATATAGATAGGCCAAATTAATGACAGACAATCTATAAGTCACAGAGTTATACAGTAATTGAGGTTGGAATGGACCTCAGGAGTTCTTGTCCAGCCTCTGCTAAAAGCTCATGTTCTGTTAACGGGCATTATACAAGACAGAAATAAAAGGTGTAAGAGGAAATGCTGAAGAGCTGGAAAATAAAGGGTCTGTGCTGAGTAGTAGTGTGTGTCATGTTACGAGGAACGGCTATCTTGGTTTAACATGTATTAGAAGTCATTGATCTGAAATCCTGTCTGGGATCCTAAGAGAAAGAGGAGTACACTTGATGGCATAACAAAATATTATTCTGAATCAGTATTACTTATGCAGCTGTCTTTCAAAAAACAAGTTGGCTTTGGGTGATTGCAACCATGTTTTAGTTAAAAAGTAACTAGAATTTAATGGACCATGATCACTTGATAGGAAAAATGTCAGTCAGAAGACCTGCTGCTTGATGGTTGGGTAGGTTGATCCCTACCAGAAGCCATGCAGTGTAAAGCTGCTGTATAAGGAGACTTTAAAGCACCTCCAGAAAAGGTTTCCCAGCTATGTGCAAGTGGCTGTTGTTCTTGTTAGACTGAGCTTTGAGTGCTCGGTTTCAAACATGTTGCATCTGAAAGCTGGTGGCCACGTGCAATTCACTTTGCAGCTGGAGACACTTCACTGAAGGATGTTAACTAAAGTGTGTTAGTGTTTGTGTAAAATGGTGAACTCAGGGCTCCTGCTTGGGAGGATGTGTTCTCATGGGTTGTGATAATTGTTCCCTTAAAAACGTCAGTTTGGTAGCAGGCAAAAAAACAAGTGGAATGTTAGGGGTTATTAGTAAAAGGAATGGAGAACATAATTCTGACCACGTATAAATTGGGACATGTACATGCCTTCAACACTGTGCATGGTGCTGGTCATCTGCCAGAAAAACAAGGGGATGGGCGAGTGGTGGAAAAATATGGAAAAAGGGTAACAAGAATGTTGGAAGTTTTGTAAAAGCTGTCTATGAGGAGTGACAAGAGCGAGGATTCCTCACCCTAGAAAAGAAGTAAGGAAGCTGATAGAGATGTACAGTCCGAGTGGTTTGGGGGGTGGAAATCAGCCTGGACTGTGGATTGCTCCAACACAAGAATGAGGCTGCTGGTTTGATATTTCCTGAAGTCACAAGTTTCTTACATTGTCTAAGAGAGCATTTCCTTCCTTATCACCAGTCTGTGTCTCTTCTCTGTTTTTTTCTTTCCCCCCTGTGTAGCTTTCTTGGCTGGATTGACCATGTGGTTTTGTTAATTCATGGCAGAAACACTCCACATCCCAGCAGGTTTTAACTGTGTAAATCTGCTTGAGGGAGCACGAGGTAGAGGTGTGTCTCTGGGAGGGTAAACTACATGGATTTTACTGCCGTGTTTCTGGAGGAAATGGAGGGGAAAGTGCACATGGAGGGGTTGGAGGGAGCAATAAATGAAAATACTGGTAGGTTTAAACCAGACAGATGGGTTTATTTTAACCTGTAGCCTAAATACGAATGACCTTTGAACAGAGGCAACTTACGGATTTCAGTAACCTCCATATTTGTACATCACTGTAAAGACAAAGTACCTGTATGTGCAAGAAATAGTAATAAAAAAATCAGAGCCTTAGGCTCTCCAAAGAGGGCAGCTGGTTAAGGGGGAGCAGGTACACCTAGTTGTGGCTATGAATCAATTTAGAAACAAAAATAGCACTACCAAACGAATAGAAATAAAGTAAAAAAAATAATATTAGACAGTTAAAAAAACCTGAAAAAAATTAACATTGAAGGTTTTCTTTTTCTGAGTTACCTGCTGCAAAACCCCAGGGTGACAAATCACTGCTCAAGAAATAGTTTCTATGGAAAAGGTCAGTTGTTCTGAAGAGACAGTGGTAGAAACACTCAACATGAGGCTCGAACTTGATGACAGATGACTTTTACTTCAGGAGATGGATATGTTGAAAGCTGTCAGCTAAACAAAACCTTCTCCTTCTGCCTCCTCCAATAAATAACCTAACTTCTCTAGACTTTGCCTTACAGCTACTCATGTACATACGTTGTGTTTCGGGTCTAAATTGTACTAGTCCTCTTGTCAGGAATAAACATGCTTGACCAGTTAACATACAAGCAAAGTGTCAAGGCTGCCAATACACTGTGCTTCTGAATGGCTCCGTGAAAAATCTCAGTATCAAATAATCCTGTCGCATGTTGCTCCCAACTATTGCAATTTATTTGGAGAATTGAGTTGTCTACATTGTGCTACACAAGCCTGTTGAATAAAGTCAGGCTTTTTGCAAGCAAAAAATCGTGATGGGAAAACAAAGATTTGGTAGGAACAGATTAAAAATGGTTTTATGTGTGTGGAGATTAAAATGAAAACAAAGCAAGCATTTTTTTTCCAACTTCATGTTATGGTTTCATGGCGTCTTTCTAGTGAAAATGTGGTGTTTAAAAGCACATTACATTACCCACAATTGTTATGTTGGCAATCTTATTGGTTCCTGTTCACTTTATGGTTGTTTTTAGAGATAAGCAGCTTGGGTGAAAAAGATATCCTTGTTCTGCGTCTTGACTTGACTGATAGAAGCTCTCATGAAGCTGCAACCAACAGTGTTCTTAAGCATTTTGGCAAGGTAGGTGAGCTGCTGGCATTAAACTTCTTTTTCTTCCTTATCTCCTATACCTGCATTTATGTTTGTATTTCACTCTTTTTCCATCATATGGTCAATTCACCAGTGTCTACATCTTTCTTAAGTTTCAGTATTAAACTTGCCCCAAAGTACCTGAATTTTCATCCCTTCTGTTGCTTGCTTCTGCGTTTCAGCAGGCTTTACAGAGATGCAGCAGTGAACAGATAATCGCTGGTCCTTACCAAGAACTAAAAACTCACTTGCATCGTGTCACTGAATTTCTGGACCAACTGGGGCAGTTTTCAGCTGTATACTTAGGGCTTCAAATAAAGTCAGAACCTTTATTTTGTACTTTCAGTAAAGCATGTAATTTGGGTTCAGAACCACGCAGAACAGAAGCGGACATCAGGCACAACTGTTCACCTGGTTTGGTGCGTGGTTTCCTTGAGTGTTAGTCCAGCATATGGAGTTAAGAAAATAACAGTCAGATCTAACCAATATTATGTATGATATGCAAAACTTCAAGCTAGGCCTTTACCCCACTGATATTTTGATTTCACTGTGAAATTATTGGTACCAGATTTGTTTTTTCTGTTCTTCATTCTAGTTGATTTGTGGTTTTGCACAAAACGTATTTTCAGAGGTCACCTTGCGGGACCTGAGTGTTATTTGCTACAGCACAGTAGGGTTAGAAAATGCTAAATGGGTGGTAAACAACTTTCCAGCTGCCAGCGTTCCTGTACTGGGAGTCAACCTTGTTTGGCATCAAACACTGTATTTCTGTTTTGTTGACTCAGCTCAGAATTAGCCAGCCCTTGATTGAAAGGGGAAGTCTAGAGAGGGAGAGCAACTGCTGAAACTTCTTCAGCTGCTGATACGTCTTACTGTGCATGGCCGAGGTGACACTGTAGAGGAAAGAGAATAGGAGAACAGTCACTTAGCAATTGCTTGAGGAAGCACAAGTATCAGAGAAAATGTGTTGCATTAATTTATCACTGTGTCTTTCCCAAGATTGATGTTTTGATCAACAACGGTGGCCGTTCCCAGCGCTCGCTGTTTGTGGATACAAACCTGGATGTCTACAGCGCCATAATGGAACTCAACTACCTGGGTACAATCTCCTTGACAAAACACGTCCTCAATCACATGATCCAGAGGAAAAGAGGAAAGATTGTTACTGTGAGCAGTGTGATGGGTATCATGGGAGCTCCTCTTGCCTCTGGGTACTGTGCCAGCAAGCATGCTCTGCAGGTACGTTCAATTTCTGAGATTAACTCAGTCTTGTTGTGTAATACACCAGTACTGTAGCAGAGGACTTTGTTCGGTGCAGAAAACACAAATGTCACCTGAAATTGCACCTAGCATATGTAGCTTTCTCACGTTTTGAAAGTCCTTTAAAATTGATTTGCTCTGCAATGTGAAATATCTCAGCTCCTAGTGTAGATTTATTTTCCTGACTAAAATTTAAATGTCACCTTAGTTGGTCCGAACCACTACGTAGTTAATGTGAAACACAAGAGCTTAGCCTCTGGCCTCCTGAAGAAGGAATACCTAAATCAGAGGGTTATTCTGTTGTGTATAGAAGCCCTGATGTTCTCATCTTAGTTCAGTTAGGGATGAAAAGTCACTGGTGAGAGTTTTAAGACTACAGGAAATCTTCAGGACAGTAAAATGAGAGCAGTGAGTGTAAAGCAAAATGAGAATTCCTGATCTAGCTGGGAACATCTGAACAAATCTTCCCAACACCTCTGAATCTTGCTGTGCTGTTGAAAACTGGGAGCTCGTAGTGTCTTGGGAAGTTATCTCCTGCGTAACACTTAACTTTCAATATTGTTCGGAAAGAGTTTGAAAGTAGCCTCACTTGTGCAGGAAAACATAAAAGAAGAGGTCAGAAAAGTATCTGGGGGAAAAAAAGAAAGGCTGTATCATTGAGGAATCATTTGTTTAACTAGTAAATTTATTTAGAGGTATTTGTCTTTCACCACTGTTTGGCTTCCTGCTAATGTACATTTTGATCTCAGTAAGATAAACTCCAGCTGTGCCCAGGGATGATTTAAAAAATGGGCACCTTCTTACTCCCCACTGGATTTGAGCACATAAACGGAGTAAATAACTGTGCTTGAGCTGTGGGATCAATATCTTTTGACAATTTGACTAACAAAAACAAAAATGTAAGAAGTGGCTGATCCTGCAAAGCCACTAGACACTTGGAGGAATGAAGATGTAGATGACGGGGACAGGCCTCTGCTAATAAAAAGTTTTCAGTTAGTGGTGGGGAGAGATCTGCTGCTCTTCACCTGAGGGGCAGCGATGAAATTGCCTGTTAGAGGCCAGCTTTTGGGTTAAGTCTAGTTGATTTAAATTAGAAGAATGCAGTGAGCAGAAGGATAAATTCCCTTTATGCTCCTTCGTTAAGTGTTCTATCAGTTGGGTTATCTTTCGGGTGTGGTGGAGTTGGCGTGGCTAATTAAGCGTGGCTAATTAGTTGCAGAGCACAAGGAATTCACATGTTGCTTTAAAAATTCTCAGAACTCCGAATCTCATATTAAGATCAAGAACAGGGAAAAAGCTTTAAAGAGATAGTTTACTAAAATTTCTGGATTAAAAATAAGCTAACTGGATTGCTTTTATATTTGTTAGCTCTGCCTCAGCTCAATAACCAGGCCAGACTCCAAAGCTCCTTTTTTGTTTCTTTCACAGTAATTCTGCAAATACTAATTGCAGGTGTTAAAACATGGGATTTGCAGTATAGATTGCGTAAAGACTCTGTCTGCGAGTCTCTTACCAGCCTGGAGTTATGGCTAGATGTGGGCATGAAACCCTGGAAAAGTAGAACAGCTTTTCTGAAATATCAAACGTGGCCAGTACAGCTCAGGTAAAGGAAGCCTGTAGAACTGGCAAGTCCTCTTCAGATGGCCCAGGAGCCCATCTCTGACCGTGACCAAGAAGAACTGTCTAGAGAGCAGGTAGGGGAAAAATAAGACAAAGCATAACGTGATGCTTTTCCTGTTGTGTTTTCCCAGCGTGTATCAACCTGTATTCTAAGATCTTCTTGAAATGCAGATTGCATTTTGGCCACCAGTTATTAAACATGTGAGCCTACCTGACATGAATTCATCTGTTATGGTTTTTGGTTTTTCAAGTTCGTGCCTTGGAGTCTGCCACAGCTGGCACAGTTAATGCTGCAATCTTAATTTTTGATAAAGTCCCTCCTTCTGTTCGGGGTTGGGCTTTTTTGTTTGGGTTTGTTGTTTTTTTTTTTTTAATGGTGGTTGGAGGAGGAAGGAGGGGATTCTGCTAAGAATTAAAATTTGTTCTTGAAACAATCACGCTTTGATTCATGCCAGTTGTAATTCTTCATAACAACATTATCCCGATGAAGTTGCCCTTTATTTCGGTTCTGGGAGTGCTGTAAGAGCATGAGTCAAGTCCACCGGAGCCTGCATCTGACTGATGCAGTTTCTCTCCTCATGTGATGATGCTCATGGAGATCACGTGCCATTCATCTAGTTGTAATTCATGAATTTCTAAGTGTCTCTGTCATAGCAGACGTCAGTTCAGCCTTGCCTTCTTCAGCATCTTCTAGGATTTGGTCACTAAGCTGGAAAGGCACTTGAGTTCCTTTACGGCTCCTAAATCTGGGTCTGCCCCTGCCTGAATTTAAAGAAAAGAGAGCCCTTTCTTTTCTTTCTTAGGAATTGTAGGCTTCTCTTCTGGGAGGAAGTGGAGGAATTTCATGCCAGCTCTCTTTGGATATTTAAGATAAGCGCTGGAATTAGAGAACCTGCATATACTGTAGATAGAGCCTCCAGAGGAGACTAAGAGGATGTAAGATTCTGGTCTTCAGGAGGCTCTTCTCAGCAGGATTGCAGCTGAGCAAGTGTCCTGGCCATCCTGTGCTGCTGGTGAAGATTGTACCTCTTCCCTGGTGTAAAAACTGGGAACTGCAGCGCAAGGAAAGGAGGGGGCACAGAAGCCTTGAAATGGGGGGGGATAGCAGCAATTGGGAAATTAGAGCCCGTGTCCTTGGTCGCAGGTGTGCAGCAGTGTGCCACTCACTGCCTGGCGTTAGGGATTGCCCCAGGTCACTGCTTTTGTGTCATCCCAGGAGCGTATCTGACCAGTGTCAGCCCTGTGCTGACACTTAGTTCAGAGCTCTGAGTCCGCCAGCCCTCTTCCCAGGCTGGAGAGGGTACAGATAATACATTTTTGCTACAATGGGAGACGTTTATCACCCTGTGCTCATTCTGCCTCTGTTGTGACACAAAATTATGTGTTAGAATAAATCCAGGGAACTCTTATTAATGAGGTCAAAGAGAAAACATGCTGTGGTGTTTGCTAAATCATAGCTCTGGAGTGCTTGGCCAGCAGCTTTGGCAGGAAGCACCTTCCTGAATTGGTCGTGTTCTTCCCCATAATAGTTGCTGTCTAAATTAGAACTGTCACAGAGATTAAGGAAACTCACATCCTGTTAGCTTAAAGAAAAGAAATACTTGCCAAATTTGTAATTATAGTTTAGCTTAGATACACTAGTAGCATATTCCTGAGCTGAAATAAGATTTATGTCTATGTGGATGCACATTTTAAACTCTGCAGTCAATCCAGTGGTACAGAATTACCCCCTAAAATATCAGGGTGCACCTTTGACTTAATGTGCTGAAAAGCTTCTTCCTTCTCTTATAATTTAAATTATATTAAGTTCCACTTACTCAATAGAAACAATTTAAAATCTTTAATCTCACCACGAAGAGCAATTCACCTGCAAAAGATAATTTCCACGATATTCCTGTTCTTGCGATCGGTGGCACTTCCACTGACAAAACAGGGAGGCTCGTCCGCAGTACAGAGACAGCAGAGTCTGGCTGTAGTTTAAATTATCGTGTATTTGAGAAGTCAAGGATAGGTTCCTCAGTGATTTATATATCAATGTCTCTAGCTGCAGATAAAATTTTTAATTAGCCATTGAATATGAAAAACAAAGAAAGCAGTAGGAATTGCTTTTAGTGGAATACTGCTATCTTTACAGCGTAGGATTGGAAGGAAAATGTGTAGTCAGTTAATCCTCACTGCAGGCGGAAATATGGCAAAGGCAGATTACATTATTGTCTTTTCCTCAGGGTTTTTTTAATTCTCTTCGGACTGAGCTGACTGACTACCCTGAGATAAGTATTATCAACATATGCCCAGGACCAGTACAGTCCAAGATCATACACAATGTCTTTACGGAGAATCTTGCGAAGGTAAGAACTAAATTCTGTCGCGATAAACTCCAATTTGCTGCAGGCGCACTGATCCTTTCATGGTTGTCTTTTCTCTTTTTCCTCCTAGCAGGCACTAACCTCATCTTCTTACTGAGAAATGCTTTGATTGGTGCAGCACTAGGTGTAGTCTTGTCATTCTTTCTGGTATCAAGTCCACATCAAATGAAAATAAAGTTTGAGAGTTTTTATGCTTTCTCTCTTCCAATGTATACAGTCCACATCTAGTAAAATTTACTGTAGAGCCACCCCACTGCACTTTTAGGGGAAAGGCCCGGATTTTCTCAACATAATTCTGCACACAGAGTACTATATTTTCTGCACAGGTAGCTCTTTGTTTGCCCTAGTCACGATGTCCCCTGTTGGGTTGATGCGTTGTTGGCAAAGCCACTGGAGTCGGCTGATGCGAGGCATGCACTCTTTTCCTGTGAGTGATTGTTCGAGGAGAAAAAGCAAAACCTTAACAGCTGCACAATGGCTTTTAATAAAGGCTGTCTAACAAAGCAGCTGGCAAAAATTGCTGCTATGATACATCAAAATGTCATTTGTCCTAAATTCAGTCAGTTTAAAGCTCAGGATAACCCCCCAGTGAGGGGGCGGGGAAAGATCTTGTGTTGTTGAATCGAGTTCTGCAAGGATTTTTGGCTTGCAAACTTCATACTTCTCTGAAAGGGAAAAAAATTGTACTTTTGGAGCAAACTGGGAAGCTTGCAAAACAAATTCCTTAGATTTCAGCATGGCAGAAGGCCTAGGAGGAAGACCAAGTTTAGACCAGAATTGCATTTGTTCTGTTCTGGGAAACAGAAGAACAGATTGTTATTGCTGGAGTGAAATGCACAGAAATTCACAGGGCTGGGGCGTGTGTTCATAAAGCTATACATGGGGACAGGATGTCAAGCAAGACATCCCTGCCACTGAAGAAGCCTGTTGCCCTTCTCTTGTTTGAGATAACTGCCCGCAGAGCAGAGCTGGCAGCAGTATTTGAGGGAATGGGGAACGTGGCCTCATCTAACTGGGTTACTGAGTAACTTGTAGCATATAATGGGGTAGGCAGCCAGGAACGGGAAAGTTCCATTTCTCAGAGCCCTGAGCTGCAGAGCAGGTAACTTGTTCTGGTCGATCATGATAACATAGGAGCCATGCTGAAGCAGTACAGAGTTTGGAGATCCTTTTTTTTTTTTTTTTTAAATCTTCTTTGCCCCATCAGTCGAGGCCTTAATTAAAGGGTGCTTTATTTAAGCATGCGTGCTAAAGGAAGGTGTAAGTGTTCCCACACCGAAAACTGAAGGATTATCACAGCGAGGGATGGGTTTCCCAGCCCCACCCTCTGCTCTCCCGGCTGCATTATTCTCCTTGTGCACAGCGGAGAAACTGAAAGGAATACATCTTCCACTGAGCCTGAGCCTTTCTGTCCCACCAACAGAACTCCCGTTCTAATCCCTCCTCCCCTCCAGTCCCTAGAGAACACCGGTGATCAGTCCCACAAGATGCCGACGGACCGCTGCGTGCGGCTCACCCTGGTGAGCACAGCCAACGACTTGAAGGAGGCTTGGGTCAGCGACCAGCCCTACCTGGCCGTTTGCTACCTCTGGCAGTACGCACCCACCTGGGCGTGGTGGTTGATGAACAGAATGGGCAAGAAGAGGATACAGAACTTTAAGAGCGGAGTGGTAAGTTTATTCTTCTTTCCTCTGCTTGCTTGCTCTTTTTTTTTTTTTTTTTTTTTTTCTTCACTCTGCTGACAGCCTCGTTAGCCACAGGAATGTTGGGATTGCAGTTTGGATCCGTTTCTTTTTTTTCCTCCTCGCTTCCCGAGCAGCTGATGGCAGGCCAGGCTCCATCGCTGCATGCCTGGTAGGCTAAAATTACTGCAGCGTGGTCACAGCACAGTGCAGTGACGTCAGGACGTCTTGTATGCCAAAGGTCTTGCTCTGAGCTTCATCACAGGAGCTGCAAGTTCAGAACTTGCCATTAACGCAGAGCTGAGCTATAAGTCACTGGCATAAATTATTTAAAGCAACTTGGAATTAATTGAAAACATCTCCCTTGGTTGCGTCTAGTTTTCGTATCGGACACGTAATCTGAGCACTTCCCCGAAGTACATTAAGCAGTACTGCTGTCTGTCAAGGCTCTTCATGCACACTGACACCCCTGAAGACAGATGTGTAGTGCAGTGCTCTGGTCTTGCAATACTGCTGGGTAGATGGTATTGATTTTCACTGTGTTTTTCTTGAACTTGGTACAAAAACCACGTGAAAGCACTCCCAAAGTAGGAAATACAAAAATAAAGGTAGCGCATGCAGCTTAAAACTTCTGCTTCCACCCTGTAACTGCCCACTGTCACAAGCTCTTTCATGCAAAAATAACACTGCGGGTGAAGGATGTAAATACGGCAGAAAGCAGGGCAGGGAAATACTGATCTCATCTACTCTCCCTCCAGGATGCTGATGTCTCTTACTCAAGAAAGAAGAAGTAAGAACAAGCATGTACAAATCCTGCTGTTCTTGTGTGAAGGCTGGGAAACTTTTTTGACATTGTGTGACTGCAAAAAAAAGCTTTTTTTTTTTTTTTTTTTATGTTGTGCCTTTGTCATCATGTAACTTGACAAAGCTATCAAGCTGTATACACACTTGACTAAATAAAAATCTCTTTCTAAACATACTGGTTTCACATCAAGCTCCCAGAGGCTGAATTTTTACACTTACAAGAATGGAGATGGAAGAGGCCAGGCAGCATTATTTTGTTTTTCAGCTGCTACGACACTGGCAAATACTTGGTGAGCAGGCTAAAAATTATATACCCACAGGATCCTGCTTCCCTCATTTTCATTCCTAATGGACCTTGAACAAAACAAACCCATAAATAGAAGCTTGTGATACCAAGAGTAATGATGTACAGTCTGTGTGAAGTGTTCCTGTGGGACAAGGAGATTGTATTTCATCTTTGCCACCAGCCCCGAGGCTGCTGTGCAGGTGGTCTGAGAACAAAATGTGTATCATCGTCATGTGTATTTAGGGCTAAATCTCTGACCTTCTGGTACAACACTTAGAAGTACTTAATCTTTACTGCAGCAGAGTCCACAGTCCTCATTCTGTAAAGTCTGGGGATGGGGCAGTGTACAGAGAAACAGTGGGGAAGGGGAGAGGGATGGTGTAATTGTAATCCCTGGTGTAGGCACTGCTCAGCCTTGCTGTAAGCTGGGCACATGGTAAATCTATAGAACAACGGGGAGAGAGGAGCAGGGGAAAGCTCCAGTAGCAGGAAGCTGCAAGAGGGGGCACAATATTAATGGGAAATTCATTTTGCAGCAGATTGCTTACAGCCAAGGCACCAGCACTGGTGTCAGAGCTGAATTAGGGCAGGCAGCGCACTATAGGCAATTTCAGCATAATGGATTGGGTTTGGGGGGCAGGGTTAGGTAGCGGGGCAGGGGGGCTACAGGCCACACACTATCCAGGTAAGAAAAATTCTTACATCATTAAGTGATAAAATAACAACCCCTTTATAAATTATTGAAACTTTCCAACCATAGCAAAGAATAAGCCAAGAATGACATTTTAAAAATGACATTTAAAAAAGATGGAAACTACTGTCCAGGAGAAAAAAAAAAAAAAAAAAAGATGAAACGACAAGCGTCTGGTCTCATGCTGCTCTAGAAGAACAGAAGGTTAATTTCCCTTGCTACCACACCAGTTCCCATACTGTGGTTTGTGAGATGTGCTGAAGCGGCAGCAGTAAGGCTGCGTGACAAAATGCAGCAGCTCTTAATACAACACACATGCAGATGAAGTTCACAGGATGATTTAGCTTCCATCCTCTGATCCACAGGTCTGGCAGTAGTGTATGCAGCAGCAGGCTTGCTCTCAGTTTACACACAGGTTTCTCTGCTTTTTCTCTACCAAGAAAGTGCAAGCTTTTTTGCTCAAAGAGGAGCTCACCTCTCTTGCTTGAGCTAAGGACAGTTGCTGCTCAGCATGTGAACACAGACGCACCTTCATGGACTCTGCTATTGCCACCAGCATGAGAGTGAATAGCATGAAAGGAGCGACAAGAGAGGTGACAGGGACCAGGTGGCAACAAAATTACCTCCTTCAGAGAGGAAGCTGATTTTCCAGGAAAATGCAGAAAGTAGACTTCCCAAAAATTACAAAGCATTTGACATTTGAAAGCTTCACTTCCGTAACACTTTGTTCCATTAGGCTGATTCCTGTGGCTTTACCCCACACAGATGGGATGGAGGCAGTCTCAAGGACTTCACATTTTTTGTAAGGGCTCAAAAAAAGAGGGTGAAAATCCTTTAGTAAGCACTGAATATTTGTTAGAAAAGTACTTTAAAACTGATCTTGTTAAATAAAGGTTCTTCTCCAAAGTGTCTTATGCTTACCTTTGTGTGAGGAACATCGCAACCTGTAAAGCCAGTAGGTGTTGGTAAGAATTTAGTAAAGCAGATGCACACACCTGGTTAGAAAACTCAGAGCAGCTCTCGGTCACACAGGCAGTGTGCTGGCCTGTCGCAAGCTCAGTCGTACTCAGTCCAGTACCAGTGTTCCATCGGTAATCCCAGCAGCAGCATGTACTATATGCTTATGAGAGTTGCAGACAAGACGAGGCTTGAAGGTGCTCTGAATTCCTGATAAACCAGAGAAATGCTCAAAAACAAACAGGACACAGCTCAAGAGCATGCAAACAAAACCCCATGCTTAGCAGGGCTACTCAGCTGCACAAATCTGTGATGGTGAACAAGAGACTGTAACTCGTGTTCCTGCAACAAAAAGAATCTAAAGAGGGTTACAGACAATCACAAGGTGAATCGGGGACACGCTGTTGCAAAAGATCCTGGAATGTGTGAACTGGCTCCGTGTCTTAACGACTCGGGGGCTGTAGGACATGCTGCTGCAATAGCAGGGACGGGATGTTACAGTGCGTTAGAGCCCAGCTCGACACTCCTGTGCACAAACAGGAATTCTGCGCATCCATTACTTCTGTTTCTCCATCTGGTCCCAATCGGGATCTCTGCTGGAACACCAGGGCCAGTTACCAGCATCACTTTCCCAGGCGGCTGGGGACCAGATGGAGAGAAACAGAGGAAAGCAAGAGAAAAGGATCACAGCTCTCTTCAGGTTTTTTCTCAACTAGTTTATTTGGTTTACAGAAGACAAAGAATGAGGGCAGAAATTAGAGACATCTTCAAATAAAAGACTGCTGCTCCTGCAGCAAAAAACCAAAGGTCTTTAAATTTTCTGTGACCATACAGAAGACAAGTAGTAAGAGGCTTACAGTGAGGCAGGGAGGTTTAATTACTAGATTTAGGAAGAAACATCAACTTTCCAACTGCTGCAAGAACAGCAAAGAACTGGAGCGAACTACTTCACGAGTTCATGATACTCCTGCTATTGAAAGTTTTAAATCAGATTAAACATTTGCCAGGAGTAGTTCCTTTTGAGAGGGAGCCGAAATAGGTGCCTCTAAAAGCCCCTTACAGATCAGTTTCCATTACCCTATTTCCAGATACAGTTCGTGGACACGGGAGGTGATTTCAGGTCATCAGCACTTCGTTATTTACCCTCCTGCACACCAAACAATTGCCTTCTCCAAGCTGCTTCCATTAGTGTTCTGTGTGAACTTCATCCTGTACCTTAGAACATTACACCATGGAGTCTGACAGGTGTTTCCTTACCCCTTCTGAATTCCACTACACAGTTTGCATATTTTTAAAAAATTGTTTATGGTCACTGGTCAAAATAAACAGCTAATAGCCAAGTGCACAGTGCACAGTCCTGGCAACATTTTTATCCGATACGAAAAGGTCTTACAGGTGAGGAGTAAAAGTAATAACCATGCTCCACACTATACAATGCTGGGTATGCTGGGTGTTCTAAACCAGTACAAGTTCTGTCATGGAGCAGATCTGATTTAAACTGATTCTACAGGTTAAAGACAATTACCTACACCCTGCTCAGCGTGTGGCAGCAGTAACTACACCGTAACTGCGGAGAAAACACATTTACGTGCTGATGACTGGTGGTACCAAAGAGGATAAACAAACCCCTGGAGGGATGACCCAGACCTGTTTTCATGGAGACCTGTAACGTTACAAATCAACTGACAAATTCTGTTCTAACCTCTAAAGTTAGAAAATAAAATTTACTTCTGGCACAGACAGCTGGATTTCTGCCCTCTACCCCATCATCAAGCTCTCACTGTATTTGTGGAAGACTAGTTAGGACATAGGTTGCAAACAACAACATATATATACACACATAAAAAAATACATGGATATTGGAAGAAGGAGATAAAATTAATCTGTTTGGACTTAAATTCCTTCTCTCCCCCAACTACACGTTTACTTCTTTCACCAGCAGGTCACGGGTTATTAATGTGGCAGAATGCACTGTTTCATATAAATTCTCTTTGCCCCCAAAACAAATACTTGGGTAAAAATTGTCTCTTACAACTTACTTTGTTAAAGCAGAGCTGGTAACTTACTACAACTAAGGAACATCAGTGAAAGTCACGTTATAACAAATGCTAAAAACTGAACTCAGTTCAACACAAAATGGCCAGAATAAAAAAAAAAATTCATATAAATAGCTATGTACACTTTGGTTACCAACTCTGTGGTTGACGGTACTGCAGTGAGCTGTAACCTGACTGTCAGTGCAAGTCACCTGTCCAAGAAAAAAAAATTTAAAAAATCAGAATGCACCAAAAATAGTTAATGATCAGAATTATGCTGCTCTTCTCTAAACTGGAGAAGAGAATTTCAGCATCTCCTGGCTTGTCAGCCACACAGGCAATGGCGTCTCACATGTTCCAGCAGCAGGAAAACAGTTCCAACTTCCTGCCTGCCGAAGGCTCTGGCTAGCACCATTTCTGTGCAAATTACCTACGCTGGCTTGGCACTGCCATCCAACACCATTTTGAGAGGAAAAAAAATCTTATTTGTAGTGTATAAACATAGCATGAACATTTGATTCCCAACATGCAGATGGGAAATACAAAATAGTAATAATTTAAAAAAGTGCTATTGACATTCTAGAACAAAGGCAGATGCAGAAGTTCAGATGAATAAACGGGGTAGCCCAGCGGTGGGTCTGCAGCTTGCACAGTAAGGTTTCGCAGAAGAACTGGGTGCGCCTGGATGCTGTAGCGTTCTTCATCATCATTTGTAGCGTACAGCAGCTCCCAGGACAGATTTGCCCACTGACCTCGAACAGCTTCCTCATTAAGTTTTCCCACTTGTACTAACAATTCCTGAAGAGTGAGGACTCGCCCGGTGTAAATTCCCTTCAAGAACAAACAGATCAAAATGTTCAGCACATTCTCCGAGAAGATACACAAGCATTTTGGTTACAGAGCACTACCTGAAGCTTTGAGGCTACATACTATAAATATCATCCCTTTCTCTCAACCTCTCCTTGGTTCAATCCTTCCATTGAGGAAGACAGTCAGGAAATATTGCTGTATCTGAAGAACACCATGCTGGGATTTTCAACAGCGATGTCAGCTCCTGGCTAGCATGAACAAACTTTGGGTACACAGCCTTCATGTTTCAGAACACAATTAAAAAGAAAAAAAAAACAGCAGTGGAAAAGAAAACTATCTTGCTTACTAGTAATTTTTCTTCTTACCATGTTTGGGTCATGCCCCAGTGAAAAAAGGAATGGCTTTTCCTGAAGAACCGCTTGCTGCCACTCCAGATCTGACACCAATCCGATGTACCAATCGTTTTCATATTCTTCCAGATAGTTAACCAGCTCTTTGAAGTTCTCAACTGGACCCAGGCTTGCTTTGTCAACCATAAGTTTAAAAGTGTATCTGAAAGGTACAAAAAGTGACACAGTAAGTAGTGCAGCAAAAGACAGGAGGAAGAAAGCCTCTTTCAGGCTCGAGAAGGCAAGAAGGCACCATCAAATGTTACTAGGCTCCAGCAATTTTGTAAGTGATCACTTGTCAGCTGAGTCACTGGGTATGCTTTTAGCTCACCCAGATGTAAAACACATTAACTTAAACATCTTTCATTCACCTCCAGCACTGTTACCGCTGCCTGATAATGGAAAGTGCCAAACATCTAACTCCATCACAGTTCTCTTGGATCATGGGGACAAGGAAAATGGGTTGGTTTTTCCCTACTCAACACAGTGGATTTCCAGTGCAGGAGGCAGCTGCCGTGGGGAAGGGAAGAAGGACGGAATCTCTGAACCACAGTCTTCACTGCCCAGGGTTACAGGGAAAATTTGTGTAGGAAGGAGCTACAAATATATTTAAATTATATGGTTTTAACATGAACTACTCTTACTGAAGTGATACTTACTTTCAAAACACAGGACCCTTTATGTCATTTTTATAATCAGAGGGAATATTTTTCTTTTACCTGAATGCCTTTAATGCAAGTTGGAATAGCTCTGGTTTGCCAGTTAGCCAGTCCAAACCAACAGACCACGGAATCCCACCAGTGTACGCTCTGAACACGTGGCTCGGGACAGGCACGCTGTTATCCAGTCCAAACAGACCAAAACAACACGACAATACTCCATCGATGTACAAGTCTTTCAAAGCTTTATCTTTCATAAGGTCTTCAAGTAAATTGGAAGGCTTTTCCTTCAGATGAAAGAAGTCCAGTTGACTCAAAATGAAGTAGTACCAATCCTCTGGAAACCTCTGCCGCATTTCACTGACTTTGGACGTAGGCAGAGGGGCCGTTCTCCATTCTTCAGGGATGCGCAATAGCTCTGAGTAAGAGCAACTAAATTCAACCCGAGGTAAAACTTCTTGCTGTTTTCCTTTGTCTACAGCAGGAAGCCCAAGCACAACAGTCCTGTATAATTTATCTTCGGGTGACATTTCTTGTGGGACACCTTGGCTCTGTGTTTCTACAGATCCTGGAATAGAGAGATGTACTTTTGGTGTAGTTCCCAACTGACCCGGTTCTTTCCTGTCTTTCATTCTGCCACTGGGTTCAGCGTCAAAAATTTCACTGTCATCACTCCAGTCCTCAACTGTATCAACACTAAAGCTATCTTCTTCCTTCACAGGCCTGGATCTTTCTACTGCACCGCTGTACTGATTTTCTGGAAATGATCCTTTTTTGCTCTTGTCAGCACTGCCCAGGCTTTGCCATGTTTTTGATTTCTTATAACAATACTGGACTAGCATCCATACAAGCACTTTAATGAAATCATCTTTCAGATGCTTTAAATTCTCATGAGAATCAATTATTCCAGATAACACATTTCTGGCATCGGAATACAGCCGCACAGGTAGAACAGTACAAGGAGTCAAAATGTGCCCAAAATGGTGATTAAGAGAGAGAATCTTTGTGTGCTCTTGCTGTTCGAAGGCCATTTCAAAAATTTCATCAACTCTGTGAGCTTCAGCAGCATGACAGGATGTTTCCTGCAGTTCTAGCCCCTAAAGCATAAATGAAAACAATTTGGTTTTAGTCTTTACCAGTACATAGCCTGAAATGGTAGCAAGCTGTTTTATTGCAATAAAATTTTTCTGAACAAATAAAGATACGTTCCATTGTCAATATTTCCACAACTGAACCTACAAATCTAACTAGAGATAATAGTAAGAGCAAAGCACTCACTACAATATTAGACACGGATCAATGTCTTAAAAAACCAAATCTTTGCCTCATACAGATGATCTTATTAGCCAGCTTATCAAAGATGTTGTGAAATTTTTTATCATCTAGCTTGTGACACATCTGCAAAACACGTCATCTGCAAATGCAAGACTAGTTAATAAAGCAGTAACACTGATCTTAAAAAACTGACTGTAACATCATGTATATTTGTGACATTGTTGAAATATTATACAGCGAAACGTTTGCATGATTTCACAACATTAATATGTCCATCCTCAGCATGCAGTTACCTTAATGTTAACACCACAGTAGGTGAAGCCTTTTTCTAGCACCAATATCCACATCAGTCTATCCTGAAAACGGCACAAGTAATGGGATCCAGGTAGAGAGAGACCTATACAAGAAAAAAAACCAAAACAAAACCTATGGTATTAGTGCGGTATATGGATGAAAACATTTTCTACGTGCCAACTGAGGAATTCAACTGCAAACACAAAGTATTTCTGCATTAACATCAAAATCAGTTAAAAATGGCTGAGTAGCACCCTAGAATCTTAAAGGAACTACCTGTAAAGCTAGACCTTGAAATTGTAGTGCTGTCTTTGAAAAAGGCGTGGAAAACTGGGAAACCCTCACACAACTGCAGGACTACTTTTTTTGGGTTAAGCAACCCCACTTTCAATTCCCTTTGTAGACACAACTGTAATGACTGAAGCTCATCTTTGCCTGCATTTCCAAACACACAGTTCCCACGATGCCACCTGGAGATCTAAAATTCTTTGCTGAATACATTAAAGAATTATCATCCAGCACACGAGTATCTTAATGGCTCTATTTGCTGCAGAGTATGAGGTTTATTTTTTATGGAAGAAATAAAATTCTAACTCAATAGGATTTGTTACTTACGCTACCAGTTCCTAAATTGACCTGTCTGTATTCCAGAATGATTAGAAAATATCCCTTATGATGCAAAATCCAGAGTGTAAATGATTCTGCTCAAGTGTCAGCTTACCAATGACCTATCACACCCATTTCACAGATACATAAAGAGAGGCAGAGCAAAAGCACCTGCTTGTCTTTAAAGGTTTGTGACTACATGTTGAACAATAACAGCAGATACAGTGGGAATCATCTATAGTCTTTCTGAAATACCTGTGTGTCTCTGTGTGGGTGTGTGGGGGGAATAAATCTGATCCCAATGTATTTGACATCACCAAAAGTACAGCCACACCAAATAAACTGGAATTTGAAAATCCAGTCCTCAACAACTTCAGATCACACAAAGTAATTAGTACTCAAAATTCCCACAATTTGGCTCTCACTGTAAAAATCAGATGACAGTTATGTCCAAAAAAATGGTAATTTTTCTCTCTTCTACCCAGTTCAATAAAAAGTGCAATGCCAAACTTCCTAGCAACTGTCAACTGCTCCAATACAGTGGTGTGGTTCTTAAGCATGAGATTTGCTGCCAGTTTATGACCTGCTTCTGCTGTCACTCATGTCCAAGTGACCACTCACTTGCACACAGAATTTTAGTTTGAGAGTGTTGTAAGATGAAATCAGGGAAACCAACCATTAAGCTGTAGTTAAAATTTAAGTAACCTTTTCTATCCCACTGAGCTAATGAAGTGCATTTTCTTGCTAACATTTTGCAAAGATTTTAATTCTTTTCTTGCTAGCTGTTAAAGCTACTAAAACTCCTTTACACAGAAAAAAAGGATGGTTTTAAATTAAAATAGAGACACACAATGTGGTACCTCTTCATTTTGAACTCATCTGAGACCATCACATTTTTTCTTGCTTGAAGACGTTCATTTACAGATTTTCCCATTAAAGAAGAGACTCTCTTCCCCCTCAAGACTAGTGTTTTAAATTATTCAATCTGAGGAATACATGCCACCACAGTCATGATGGCAATGGGGAAATATATATATCTAAAAAGTACAGATATAAAATAGATATAACAGATACATAACAGCTAGATATATATTATACGATGTATGTATTGTATATAAAAAACATAAATAGGCTGATGCAGTACACAAACTGAAAAGTCTCTCTTTAGAGGAAAAAAGCTTCCTGGTTTTATTTTTTTAATACCTCTCTCTCTACACCAGTACTAAAAGTGCAGCAAATGCTTCCTAATAAAGCACTTGCATATAGCCTTCAGAAAAGTGTGATTAAGGTTAACTTCCACTGTCTTCAAATATTCGTCCATTTTTTTCTAGTCATAAGCCATTTCCTAGCAGCCTTATGTAAATATTTGCCTCTTGTCTAAGGGCAACGAGCTTTTGATTATTTAGGTTACACAAAGACTGTTTATCAAGAAAACAAGCTTGCAAGTTTAACAGTTGTTCTGTCTCCAGCTGGGAAGAAGACTCTGCATTTCTTCACCTCTGTTGATACAATTCTATGAAATACCCATGGTGATGGCTTTCACAAGTGGTGTTACAACCCTCCCCTAACTGCCTGCACAAGATAGGACATTTAAGTCTTATCAGCTGGTTCTGTTCTCAACTGTTTACTGCTCGTTAAGCTACATCATGTATTTTACAAACATCCAGTCCACATTCACCATACCTAATTAACATCACAAAATCAGCAAAGTCCCCTTCTGGATCCTGAGCAGTGGGATTGATGCAGAGGAAGATACACACAGAAAGAGCAGTTTGACACACCTCCTTCTCTCTACTGTCAATTTATTGCCTCCAATTACGTGGGATGAACACATACCATCCTTTTTTGTTCAGTATAAAGATTAGGTTTGATAGTGTTTCATCACCATTTAGTTTCTCCTTATTTTAAAGATAACAAACCAGAATTATTTTCTTATAAAAATGTAACAATTAGAGATATAGGAGAAGGGTAAAAGGAATAACTTTTTCTTCAGTTGAACAATTCTGAATATCAGACGTAACCTTTGCTGTGAAACGTGGTTTAAATCAGATGCTATGATTCTCCTGTTCTCCAGCAAAATCATGTTTCCCAAAATATTTAGTGACATTCCTTGACAGTGTTGGTAGCGTACCTACCTAGGCTACCAGCTGCTAGTGCAGACTGCAGAGCAACAGCCAGACTTGGAACCATCTGCTGGTAGTACACGGTATCGGAGCAAACACACGCTGCAGCACCCACAGGTCCTGGCCAGCTTCGGATGGGCCGAGGAAACCCAATTAAAAACACTGGCAGCGTGAAGAGTGGCAGCAAGGGAGAAGAAAGGAGCGCAGAGATTGCGATGAAGGTCAGCAGGATCGGGAAGAAAACAACATTGAGTGTGATTAAGGTGGGAGTAGATTTCCGACGCTGTTTTTTCTCTGTCCATGATGTCAAAAGAATAGCTATGGCAAACTGCAACTTTGAGACAAACTGAAGCAGTCGATCCCGTAAGATACCAACCTGCAAGATACATACAAGAAGCACGGTTATTTGTATCCTGTATCATATTCAGCACTGCCAAAGCTGCCTTATCTACAATAATTTTAAGAAAGTGAAGCTTGATTATCATTGACTGGTATTAGAGTGTGTATCTTAGTACACAGTTTTTTAGCTTCTGTCTGCTAGGTCCTATTCTCTCACAGGGGAGTGCAAGGTAACAAAGACTTTAAGTGACAACTGTCTGCTTAAATTTACATTATGACAATTACCAGCAAGAGTCTGATTCCTGTATCAAGGCTCCTGTTCCACCAGAGGTCCGGATTAAACACCAACATTTGTGCTACTGACACAACAACTATGTCCAGTAGGGCATTTTCTGTATTCTGCCAGACCTAAAATAAGAGATTTAAAAATGTATTTATGTATCTCTGGTTTCATGACCTGGAATATTTCTTCCAAGTCACCTTAATTCTTAAATTAGAAGATAATTTCTTAGGCTAACATATTTAAAATTCAAATTACCATCCTAAATATTCTTGTGAATCCAATGCAAACAGACACAGAATGAAGATTTTGTAGCGAACGGTCTAGTGACAGGAATGCAATCATAGCAAATGGAGACACTGTAATTGAAATAAAAGAATCATTGATTTCCTTTCAAAAACAGAATTAAAGTCTACAGAGGTAAGCAGTCTTATTGCAGAATGGAAACTTTAGTGTAAAAAAAAAAAACTCTTCCCTTCATTATTATCAACTCCTCTTTGTATTACACTTTCAGGATATCAAACAGCGTATTTGCACTAAATGGCCCAAGATGGCAAACATTTATGTTGATGCTTAGTTGTTACTTGCTACTATTTTGTTGTTTGTTTCCCCAAGAGCCATTTTTTCAAAAGTGAGTACTGCTGTTATAACCAAAATCCTTTACAGGGCCTTGCTTTCTGAGCTGGACTTTTCAAAAGCTCAACTTTTTAGGTTTACCCCTAAAAAAGAAATAAATAAAATCACCAATCCCTTTAAATATTCTGAAGCAGTAATTTTGACCTCACTGTATAACCTAGCAAAACATCAACAAATATTCCCAGCTACTTGGTTTTTCTTAGTTCATTCATAGAATCTTGCACATACAGTAATTCTATTCTCGTTTCAATCTTCCTACAAGCATCATCTAACAAACAACAGACAGTGCGTATTCCTACCTAGTGTTAGTAAAATCCTCCTGACAACACCAACTTTCATTAGCCTTCTTTGCTTCTCCATGAACACAGTCACAGTCCTGACATCCTTTGGATAAAAGGGGTTTCGGAAGACTCCAAACAAGTACACTCTCTGAATCTCTCTAAGAATCCACATAATTATAAGTAATACGATCAGAACGTAACTCGCTATAGCCTGAGGACTGGCTTTGGAAAACAATGAAAAGCCTGCAAATTGATGCAGCAGGCTAGCTTCTATGAGAGCAAACGTCAATACAGTCAAATAAAAAATAAGTTCCCTCCACCCAAATTGTATCCTAAGACCTCTGTGCATATTTTTAGATTTGCTGGAGACTAAATGGCTGATCATGGTGTGTTTGAAGGCAAAACCGATCTCGCTTAGGTTAAGACTCAGTATGAACCCAAATCCAGTCATGAAGAGGATCACACCGAGAGTGCTGGGAATGAAATACGATGCTATTGCTGTTCCAGCAGAAATGAGAAACATTACTAATAACCTGTGAAGGAGAAAATAAAAAAGATTTGCTTGAAAAGAAAAAGGTTATCAACAATATCGATATATTTTACAACTATATAAACAACATTTACTTTGTGTTACTTGACATAGGTGAACCTCCTAGTCCAAACTCCAACAGTTGTTCCATTCCCCATAGAAAAAGTGCGTCAAGCGGGGGCAGAATTCCCATTGCCCATAAGAACGGCAGAAAAAGAAATATGATGTGCAAAATCTGGTTTGTCTGTTCTAGAATGGGTGTGTTGACAGCAAACCTGGAGAAAAGAAGAAATGGATTTGACTTCTGTGAAGGAAAAGATAACTGATGTGTGGGAAGACTTTTTGTTTAACGACTACAGCAAATCCAGAAGTATAAACATTGCATGTTCTACCCACAACATCTCAAATGGTAACTTTTAAAAAGAAAAATAAGGACATAAATTTATGCTTGGGGTAGTAATACAGTAATTAGAACATCAGAACACAGGATAATTTTTCATTCAAAAGATTTGAAGCCTTCAGATTACACAGACGAGTCAAGTGAGGCAGGTATCCTAATTGTTTTGATATCATTGTGATAATATGCTCATGAAATACTTGTGCAAAAATAAAGGTCCAGGCCTCAATCGTTTAAGAAAAAAATGCAAAGTATTTTTTTCAAAATTACAAAAGCCAAACTTTATGCAAGTCCAAGACCCAAGATGTAAGCGTTAACACTGAAAGAACTGGCATGTTGCCTGTACGCCAAGAGACAAACTCTCTTTACGAATACGAAATGTTATTGTCTACATAAAAGTATTAAAATCTTCCTGTAAAAACACAAAGATCTATATTAGAAATCTGCATAAATTCTGAGCCATACACAGTTCACCAGCTACCTAATTAACTTAAAGGTGGACTGCTAAGATATTTGGTTTCTCTCTACTTCTTACTAAATAAGTCAGTAAGCCTCAAAGGAATTTTGTCAGGAATTTAAAGAATGTCTGAATTTTCTCTCCAGGAAATTAGACAGAAGAACTTGGGATCCAAAACCACATTTATAATTCCTGTATCATAACTGAAGAGGCAACTAGGGTAAATCATTAACAGAGACATCTCCGAGTGCAAAACTAGTAAAATCAAACACACTTTTTTTTTTTAAATGCATTTGAAGTACCCCAACCATAAAAAAATGTACATATGAAAAGTGATAGAAATATCACCTGACAGGGAGAAAAAATGCATAAAATAAATCTAAAAGCATCTTGCTTTAAGAGATTCTACAAATACTTTAGCTAAGACATTCTTCCAAAAAGTGGAAATGTAGGTCTCCTATTTGTAGACTGCCATAGTTCTTTTGTACTACAAAAGGATTTAAAAATCCCAGTTCAGAATCCATATAACAGAGATACAGCAACGTTCACACTTGCTTATCCATTCATTAAAACCAAATTGATTGTCCTTTGTTGCCTGTGATTTACAACCCTCTGCTATCACTTTGCAGAGATCAAATTAGAAAATATTCCAGGATGGAATCTGAATATAAATCCAGTGCTCCTGGAGTTTGCAGTGTTTAGATCTACAATTGCAGGTCAGGAACATGTTTTTTTAAAACATACCCTTTAAAATGACCTTGATGCAAATGCCCTTGTACAAAGATACTGAAATTGACACTAGAAGATAACTTTATCTGTCCCTTACTTAGAAACTGCTCTGCCTAATTTATGTAGAATGCTATAAAAATGTAACAACCACCTTTTATGTACAGTGTAGAGCATCAATTTTTATCACATGCTCTTCCAGCTTCTCTCTTTGGAGTTCCTACAGTTGATTAAAATCTCAAAATAAATTTTCCTCTGAATAATCATTTAATCTTTCTCATTAAAAATATATAGAATAACCATTACTTTAATTATCTAAATGCTGTATTATGTTTACCTGTGTGCAAGATCCACTGCAATAAAGACAAAAATGTAGAAAGGTCTCATCAGAGCAGTGATTTCGTAAGTATCCAGTGCTTGGAAAGTAGCTGTTTCGGTAGCTGTATTTATGATTAATGAATACGCTCCTATACATATAGTCACCCATCCAAATACAAAGATCATAACAGTTCCTCCAATGTTGCTATATAGCGAGGTTATTCTGTTTGGCAGCAAATACCAAGTTCCCAACCCACACAATACCCCTGCCAGAAGCGAATGAAATACAGTGTTGATTATATACTTCTTGCCAGGAATAATAAATTTTACTGTCTCTGAACCTACACAGCTGGAAAATTCAAACTCATCTTCATCTGTTAGGGTATTCTGAATTTGCATTCTCTCTACTGTCACTGTTTTCTGTTTTGCATATAGATTTGTCATCTGAAGAATAAGTGCTGTAACAAACATCAGTCCTCCTGAAAGTGCCGCGGTATAGTAGTCTTTCAGAACGCCTAACTGGTACAAAAGTGTCCCTACTCCTCCCAAAACCCATGGCGTCAAGAAAAGGATAATCTGATTCACGTATATGTAAGGAGGGGCACA
Organism: Pterocles gutturalis; assembly: GCF_000699245.1. Lineage (NCBI taxonomy): Eukaryota > Metazoa > Chordata > Aves > Pterocliformes > Pteroclidae > Pterocles > Pterocles gutturalis. Next base: position 2,890 of record NW_010145564.1, on the reverse strand, counting down.
ATAGCCTAATTTAAACCGGGGACCTCCCAGCACAGTCTGTGGAAAGCGCTTCAAGAAGAACTCCTGTTTGTAATCATTCAGCAGAGGTACATCTGGACCCATTCTTATGACTCAGGAATGCTGGATGAATATCATTTTTCCTGTAAGAGAGCAGAATGAAAAACAAGGAAACATTACTGAACCTGGAACTCAGAATTTAACCAAGGAATTATTTTGTCTTTTTTTAATTTACCACGTTATAGTGGAATTCTGACATGTTAGTAGACATCATCTTACAGATGAATCTGTACAGAATTCCTACTGAATCTTGCAGAATACAACTACTAAGCAAACACCTGAAATAGAAAAAGACTATTTAAAAACAACAAAAAAAAAAAGAGTATGTTCATGATCTGAAGCTTTAGGCAACAAATAAAACATATAATCTGTTACTGGGAGGTGATAAAACCAACTAATTTCCACAGCAGAACACCTTCCTAAAACTGAAATTTTTTTCCATCCAATCACATCTTGCCACAGACCTCTAATTCCAATTAAACCTGTTAAAGATCTCCATATCCAAACAGAAGAGTCAGTGATTTCAGTGAATAGCCACATAAGTGCAAAGATAAGAGTCACACCGAGGTCCCTGTAAAAATCAAAGCCTTATGAAATAAACTAACTGTAAAAAAAAAACAAAACAGTAGAAGCATTAAAAACCATTTTCCACATTAGCATTTTTACTGTCCTCCCTACACAGCCAAGCTGCAGAACAGATCTCACTGTACTAAGCACTACACAAGACATAAAATAAATAGTTCACTTTCTGCTTCCTACAACATATAAAATAAAAAAAAAATAAACACAGTACTTGTGAGTTGTAGAAGAATCGGCATATATTCCTCTGTATGTCAATGGAGGAAGCTGAAAAAAAGGAAAAAAGATACCTGTAAACATTTACAATGAATCATCAAATACAAATCAGATATGAATACTCATTTAGAGAGGATCAGGCAATGTAGAAATAATGAATGTAACTATGATATTCAAATATCATTTTATGCTACTAGTCACAAAAGCAAGAACCCACGAATGACAAGTAGAGATACTCAAGCTAAGAAACAGGGTGAAAAAACAGCACAAAAATGCAGTGTGAAAGCACACTGTTAATTCTAAAAAAAGAGATTTGGTGTGGATTAGGAGATGTGCAAGTACTTAAATTCTGACTTTCCTCTACTAGACCTGTATAATCTGATGAATACCAATTAGCTATCATTGCTGATATATTAAAAATTATACTCAGCTGCCATGGAGTTTCCAAACTACTGTGATCCCTCCTTTATACAATACCAAATGCTTTCAAGCGCTTCTGAGAACAAGTTACGCCTTACATTTAAACAGATATCAATCACTTGACTGTAGGTGGATACCAGTCACCACAGAACTAAGGTAGAAACAGTGCAAAATGAGAGCGATTAAAAGCCATTCATATGCATTTTTGCATATGAACTTGCATTATTACTGCAAATTTGCATTCAGGGTCCACTAAGTCAATACACTCCACAAGGAAAGCCGGGACCCCACAGGCGCTGTACTACTGTCCATGCAGCCTGTGGAATTATTTTTTTTTTTTAACTAAGAATTCCAAATCAGAATTCCAAATTGGAATTTTTACACCTCGAATATTGAGCATGGAATATTGAGAACACAGAGGTTTTTTGGCCATACTGTTCCAAGCCACTGAAAGTTTCTCAAGGGAAGGAGAAGGCAGAAGGCAGCAGTCAGCCTTAATGGAAAAGACACATGTTGACAATGGAGAGGGGAATTCATTGCAGTCAGCTCAGGAATTTGAAAATGTAACAGGGACACACCCACATAAAATTCCAAATGCAATTAAAAATAAAATCACAATTCAGCCAATCTTGTTTAGAAAAAGAAACACTGCTTAGAGGGCTACACAGGCATGAAACTAAGTTGCTGTGAGAGTTACATGCAGTAGAAGTTTTACATGCACAGAAACGGTAGATGAGCTTTAAAAGAAACGCAGAACCAATAGGTGCATAGTTTTCCTCGAAAAACAGTTTTCTGGCAGCTGTGTTTTTCTGTGCTAAGAAAGGCTGTTTTTGTTTCTAGTCTGCATTTGTGTTTGTCAGTTTATATTGCCAATAAAATGTTAACAAAACATTCCTCTTACAGTTTCTGTGTAAACAATAGACATCTTTGTGTGAGACACAAAACATCTACGCACGTAAACAATCCAGTTCTACTTGGCTATATTCCAAAACGAGCCATAAAAAAGATGTGTATGTATTTACAAATGAAAATCCCATGATGGCAACTCCACAGCTATGGAAACAACACCCTCGACTACCCTCCTGGCTTCCAGATAGTCAGGTTAACACATTAGGACTTCAAAAAGGCACTGGTGCGTGTCTCGCTCTTTCTGAGCAAAGCCCTAGCAACAGGACTGCACACACAGGAGTGTTTACAGGACCTGGCTTCGATGTACACTCCTGACCTACGGGCCCGGCCTGGCTCTGACACCCCGCCCCACACAGCCTGGCAGCACCCGCAGGGATCCCTACCACTCCCATACTATGGGAACGAAAGGACTTTTAACACCATAAAGCCATTTAACAAGCCCCCCGCTACAATACCCTCTCTAGGTCTTTATTACAAAAGGAAACACAGCAGATCTGGGCAGGGCTGCAGACCGCCTGCCTCCCTCCCGAGCCCCCTCTGCACCTGACCAGGGGAGCTGCCGCCAGAGCCACCGCGCTGCCCACCCGCCACCTCACCCCTTTGTAGGATCAGAAATTAAAATAATCGACCAGGCGACCAAAAATAAAGCCTCTGCTCTTCTCAGCTCCGGAGGGGAGGGGAAGCCAGGCGGCCACCGCGGCGGTGGGCA
>NW_010145563.1:19623-41800 GCF_000699245.1 Pterocles gutturalis | reverse complement strand
TGTGTATATATATATATATATAAATATATGTGTATAGCTAGATGATAAGCCACAGACTAACTGCAGCAAGTACCAAGATTCCAAGTCACCTCCTTCAAAGTTACCTGCCACAAATGGCATGGTTCTCCAGGCTGGAAGAACAAAACACCCAAACTCCCAGAACAAAGTTCTTTACAACCCTAGTAGACGTTCAGCCTGTACTGTTCAAGCATTACCTGCAGGCGTACAGATGGAACCCTGAGAAAAAGGACGTGCAGTGAATCCACAACTATCTCTGCAGCACGGAAAAGCCAGCTTCAGAGCTAGAGCTTTATGGCTCTGGTTAACAAGAGTTTCAATATTCCTTATGTTTCTCTTCAGAGAGATTTGCTACAATGAATCTGCGAACTAGATTACCATCAAGAACAATATTAGGACTTTTTCTTTTCCTTACTAAACCCCTGCAAATCTGGATATTCAAAGAACAGCAAGAGAAACAAAGCAGCAAACTCTCTGAAAACCATTGCCTCTAATTCTAAACGGATGCAGCACACTGGTATGGAATAACAGTCTCTCCACAGGGTCAGGTATTCAAAGTCTACCTTGTTAAAATTAAGGTTCCCGCATAACATTGATGAAAGGAAAAAAAAAAAAAAAAAAGACAACTTTCTCTGCCAGTAAGAGAGAACAAAACATTTAAGATGCCTAGGGCTAGATAAGTTCTATGGCAAAGTCAGAACAAGAAGCTGCAGACTCCTCATGCCCCCAAAAAGGTGTCAACTTTAACAAGCCTTACAAATAGGAAAATTTAAAATAAAAAAAAAATCCTAATTTTAACTTTCTAAGATCTTGGAATTGTGCATAACTATAGCAGTTAAAAAAGTAAATAAAACTTGGTGTTTAAGGAACTCTAAGACACTCCTTCCTAGCCTGGCTCATTTGGGATGAAGAACACTGAAATTACACAAGTTTGTCGACACCTACCACTTAGGTGACAAAGACAACTGGGTTGACACCAAATATTTTGACCTATGCAGAGTAGCGAGCACTCAGCAAGGTGAACACCGAGTTGGAAAGTAAACACCCCACTGCCACCACATGCAACCTTCGTGTACAGAAGCACAGGACACACACTGGATGGCCAAGAACAGGTTACCAACTGCCATGCAGTCAGAGAGGAAACCCTCCACAGGTGGGGTCATCTCCAAGGAGATCAGATACAGACTGTAAACTAAGAGCTATTTCTTCCAAAACAGATAATAAATTCTGCTTCATGCTGAAGTACCTTCTCAGCTATATTAGAAAATGAACCAGAGACAGTAATCATTTTAATCAGTTGACCTAGACATCATTGCCACATGTGAAACACTAATCTGTTTCAAATTAAATATGATATTGCTAGAAGAAGAAAATTTGAGTTGACTGTAACCATAAGAGGTCATCTGGCCAGACAGACATTTATCTTAAGAAACTGGGTAATTTCCACCACTTCAGGGCAGCAGGTTAGCAATGTGCTAGCATAGAATCAATCCTCCCTGTTGGAAAACTCAGATATTTTGATGTAATTTCAGTCCATTACACATCTTCATTCACAGTGGACACACACACAAAAGGAGACTGCTGCCTGGCTTGCTGCAGCCAACTTTTCAGTATGAAATGATTTTATGTTTGTAATCAACCTTTTCTCCTTTAGATTAAAGAACCCCACTTACTTCTAATTTTCTTTATATGTTACACTTTCTAGGTATTAATTAGTCTTGCTGCTTTCCTCTGGACTCTCTCCAATTGATCCATATCTGTCCTCAACTGCAGTGCCCCAACTGGACATTCTATGCCATTCAGCTCAAAAGAAAAGATGGAAAAGCGACTTGATCATTGTGTGTAGGTATTTATACAAGATGATAGATGATAGTTTTTTTGTTGTTGTGTATTTCTTCCCTTCCCCCCTCCTCTTCTGACAAGGATATAATAATTTCCAGTACCTCCAAAAACCACATGCAACTTGAAAATAAGTCACAGGATCCTAGCAGTAAAAATCATTTAAGAATTCAAGACTTAAATGAGTGAGCATGGACATCTCATGCCTTTGAATCACTGCAACAAATTTAGATATTTTTCCAGTAGATGTGTTTAAGTTGTTTCCTGGAAAAGTTTTATGTTCCATATATAAAGATAAGACAAAAGAACTCCAGCTAGTTCTTCTGAACTCAGAGCTTCAAGAAGACAGAACTTTTAGAAAGTTTCCGAATAACAGGAAGCACAGATAACGACAATAAAAATTTTGTTGCAGAACTTCCTTCACCAGACACCACTTGAATCTTTATTTCATTATCTACTTGCTACAAACAGAAGCCTAAATAACACCATGAGAAACTATTGGTCAAAGCTGCAAGTAACTCAAAGTAAATCAGTAGAACTTCGGCACAGTAATGAGGCATCCCAGTGTTAAGTAGAAGCCAATCATCAGATCCTCGGTTTTGTGTTGCTTACCGTCACTGAAAAATTCTGAATGGTGCAAAAGAAAAACCAAACTTAAAGATCTATTGGAAAGTAGTGATTTTTACAGCCTACCTCCTTCTTACCTTTCTTGGGGAACAGCAAACCAGTACTCATGTTTTTTATCCCTCTGTGCATACTGCTGCATTGATGCGCTCGCTTGTGAAACGAATGTTTTTCTCATGGGTTTGCCAACCCTGAGACGCAGAAACTTGTGAGAGCGATGTCGTCTTTTTTCTTTTGTAAGAGAAGAACCTATTAGTAAAGAAAAAGTAAGCTATCCACAACCTATAAAAGAGCTTAACAAAATTATTAGCCAATTTTGTATTAGGCAATACAGGTATATAGAATGCATATATCAGTAACAGGACACGAGGTCACACAGGTACTAATAATCACCTGCCCTTTTTGCTATGCAAATTGCATCAGCAGAATGAACTTCAGAGTATAACACATTTTAATAATTCTAACAGTAATTTCCACTTTCAACCCCAGATCACATTACGATAGTCTTCCATCCATGCTTGGAAGTATTTCAGAAGATATTCCCAGTGCATCAGAAGATACTCCCAATGCATCGCTCTCAACACTGAACCAGACAGCCCTCCCACTGGGAAACATATTCCACATACAGGTACAAGATACAGCATCAAATAAGGACTTGGGCTTGACTCACATATGTCAAAGCTGTTCATTAGTTACTTTTAATTTAAAAAATAAAGAATATAATAAGTGTTAACGTCACAAACTTCAAAGGTACGAACAGTGCTTCAGGATGCAGTACACCGGATGTTAAGTATGGGATTTTTCCCTCCACTAGTATATTTTTAACTGAACTAATAGAATTATACGATTGCCCTCAAGGCCCAGGCTGTCAAGCCAACACAAGGTAAAGCAAGAAGCCTTCTGAAAAATTGTTTCTTTGCTAGATAAATTGCCCAAATCCTAGAACAGGAGCTCCAGCCACAGGAGACTTTGTAAAGTAAGGGAGGAAAATGTAAATTTAGGAGTTCTTATGATCAGCTATGACAACAAAGGATTCATCCTACCTCTGGTGTTACATGTACATAATGTTCCAATTTTCTAGGACACTCATTTTTTCTCCTTCAGTGTCCATGCAGACTACAGATACACTCAGCACAGATAACATCACCTTCTTGACCTATAAACATCCATACTCTATGTTCTCACAATCAGATTGTCACCATAAAGTGTGGAGCACTGCCATGCTAAAAAGGTATATATTTTTTTCAGTAAATATTTAAATGTGCACATCCTAATTTTCAGCTCCATTTCAGAGTTACACCTGCAGTACACAGCACGGTAGAATAGCCATAATCTGCATGATTTGAGTATTTTATAAACCTGTAAGCTCAAAGGTAAATTGTCAGATAAAAAAGCCCCAAACCAAGAAGAATACAAAATAAACAAAACCCCTGTTTCATAGGATTGGCATGTGAACTCTGTGGCAGTGTTAGAGAAGTATTTTTGAAGTGATGTGGTATTTGGGATGTTGGTCCTTCAGGTGGAGCAGTTCAGAACTTCTGACCTAGAGCTCAGGGAAGCAGGATTGGTATCACACCTTAAACAGGAAAACGAGTGAGATGAAACCTCCAGCTAGCGGAGAGAGTGGAAACAAAGAATTTAACCCTACCCCCGAATCTCAAAAGGACTATTTAAAATGCTCTTTTTGGGTGTGTTCTCCAAGGCATATATTTGACACAGAATTCATCAGAAGATTTTTAGTACTGGCTGTTGTGTCTCATGCTTCCCTCACCCCCCTCCAATCCCTGCTCATGTCCTGTTACTAAGCTATTCTAGTCTACTCGCTTGTATTGCATCATCTGTTCAACATTCAGAAGGAACAGATCACCAGCTCCAAACTCTGAACTATCTGACCTCTGTGAAGATCAACAAATGATAGTTCCCAAAAACCTAGATGCTCAGAACTCCCACAAAAGAAATTCAACCAAGTCCTTGCTATATGCAGGAGATAAAGACTAAGTAACTGAATTGTAAAAAACACATACTATGAATACTTTAGAGTTCTAGTCCCATAGACAGGATATGAGAAAGTCTTTACAGTGTTTCAATTTTTTTAGTGACCTACTGTTTTTTATTGACCTGCCGTTAATAGACCTCTTATGTTTAATCTCTGGTGACCTTCAAGAGTTAAGCAACAACTCTATGCTTTTACCTTGGGTCTATTTAACCTCGCCTGTACACAGAGCCAGCAGAAGCTTCATCACATCTACGTGCACTGAGAAATATCACTTCATAATTGACTGTTTTATTTCCATTCTGCTAATAAGACATGCAAGAATAAGAAACACAGAACAACTCAAATTGAGGTTGGACTGAACTTACTGGCACATATTTCCAAAAAGTAACCTGTGCTTTTAAATTTTATTTTTTTTTTCTATTTTACCCCCAGAACCTTCAGTGATGCTGTAACACCATGTGCAGAAGGCTTCTAGCCAGCACTCCTCTGGCTGAATGTGCACAGACCCTTTCTGGATGATGTATGTATCCACCCAGTGACTGCACAGGTCAACATGCACTAAAAACCTGCAGAGCCACTCGATGCAGTCTTCTAGAAAACCGACAAAACTAAAGCATCTAATACAACAGAATTCCAAATAATACTCGATTGCAAGAAAAGCAGCAACTGCAGCAAAGAACACTTGGTGCTTGTGTTTTTTAAAAGTCACAGCCAGTGGCTACTGCTAGCTGACATTTTTGCCAGAGGATTTCTTCTAATATTTAAGGCATATAAGCCTAACTTGTCACAGAAAAATGCAACTATTAATCTGCTTCAAATTCCAAAATTCAGTTACTTTCTTAACAGGAGAGGAAAAAAACCCCCAAACTATCATATCAGATTCTGATGTGCAAGATGAGTTCTGTCCACTGAAGAATGTACCTCTGTATTCAGTATAATCTGAACTTCTAATAATTAACACAAATAATTTGACCTTCAAATGCACTTTGCAAATAATCTGTTAGTTTGTGACAGCCATTATAGATAATGTTTCCTTTCTAGCCCTCAAAATATTGCACAATTAAAACAACTAGTTTATCTCCATTAGTAGGAAGGTAAGGCATCATAAAGTGACCTATGAATTTTTTAAAAAGCAAAATCAAATACACACAGAAACACCTCTAAATTACTTCAACAAGACACAGCATTTTTTAATAGGAATTGAGTAACTTCAGACTTTGAAAGAGAACTTCCAACCAATAATCCTGGGGTCTGATCTTCACAGAGGAGTAAAGATACCCAAGAAACAAACCTTCTGGTTCCCCATATTCACAGCATTAATTTCTCACCATCTAGCTCTTATTTATCCTGAGAAATGCTCTTTGTATACTTAACCTTGTTCTAGCCAGCATGAAAGCCTGACAAGACACAAGAGAAACGAAGTTCTGAAAGTATCCCTGTGAAGCCTCCAGTGTTCATTGCTCACATCACAGAACTGAACCCCAAGGCAGACATGCTACAAATCAGATGAAATCCATTCCCTGAAATTCATCCATACACATGTACCCCGGGATCAAGTTTTAAGTGACAGCTAGCTGACTGCTAAAGAACATTTTTAATTTTGAGCTCTACAGTGACCCACGTGTCATAGCTCTCATTTCACAGGCTCATTTAAGTTTCCCCTGCAGAGACACTGTGTTTTAATATGTTCATAAATATGATTTCAATGAGGAAAAATGACAGTAACAAAGGCATACGACATTTTCAGTGTCCTGAGCAATATTTTCCCCACTGGTTTATACAAGGTATAACTTAGGTGCATCTTCAAGCCAATGACAAATGTAAGCAATATACGGGGAGATGCGTTCTACAGAACAAGAACAGATGCAAATTCTGATGAGCTGGAGGGAGATGATTGTAAATCTTAAGCCTAACACTGTAACCATAAATACCGACTCACCTTCTAATTGCCCATCTCGTGCAGCCAGAGTTTTTTGACCCATTTCTCTTCCTGAATCCTGTTGCATATTTTCTCTTTGTTGTTTCGTTTGTTGCATAGTGTGGGTCTTCCAGAGTTCGCGGAGTTCCTCAACTTCTGTCTCTGAGTCTCGAGTTCGCACTCTCGCTACTTGGCCTTTGCTACTCGTCTCCTGCTTTGGAGAGTCTGTGGTATCTTCACAACGTGAACACTCCTCTCCTGGCTTACTCTCTGCTTCTGGTGCTTTTCCTAGTGAGGAATCTTGAACATTGCCCACTTCTGCCTCTTCGTCATGCTCCCCACCGCGTGATCCTCGCAAAGGCTGCTGGAGGACACCTGCAATATTTTCACGAGGTTCTTGTCTCCCCTTTACAGACATTTCAGCGCTTTCTGAACCTAAGCTATCAGGACCCAACTGTTCAACATTTACAACCATTTCGGCACTGGGTTTTAAGTCACTGGCAGCTTCATTGGAGTCTGAAACGATTGTTAAACATTCAGCACTAGTCTGGTTTATGGTTTGGACAGATTCTGATGATGCTCCAGAAGATTTGTCTTGTCGAAGCTCATCTGAGGACACAAGTTCCTCCCGTATTGGAGAGAGCTCCGATTCTGTGAAGACATCTTCTGAAAGAGACTCCTCTGTGCTCCTTGGGGCAGTACTAGCGCTGTCATTGCCTGTATCCCGAATCCTGGAATCCATTTCATCTGTATTGCTTTTTGCAGCTTTCTTGGAATGGCAAAGTTCCCTTATGGAGAGCTGTTCAACATCTCTGTTGAGCAAATAAGAATGTTGTTATAGCAGGTGCCTTTTACATCAGGCTCTCTTCTTTATTAAGTTTTATTTAATGCTGAAAAAATTTAAAGGTGCTCTTTAAAAAAAAAATAAACTAACTAAAAAAGAATATTTAACCCAGAGTGTCAGTAATAAGAAACAAGCACGAAATATATTCTGTGCTCTTTATGGCAGACCTTTTGCCAGACCTTTTGCCAGAATAACCAGATATGCCTTCCCAACTTAATGACATGACTTTCACAAGGGGAAGCTCTCCTATGAACCAAGATTGTTTGAGATGCTTAAAGTGTAAAAATAAAATAAAAAACAGGAAAAAAAAAAGGTAACATAAAAGGTACACAAAAATAATCTCTGGATGTAGGAAACCTCCACATTCTTTTAGGCTTTGTCTATCAAAGAGGCCAGTGTAATGGTATAGACCTGTCCCGCTCCATCGTGAAGGTGACACCCAGGTCACCAGCACAACAGGAATGGCAGAACTCATTTGGTCTGACTTGAGCTACTAAGATAGTCAATGCAGCACGACAGGAACCATCAAGGTAGATCTGATCAAGGTAGATCTTGCCAACCTCTCCATGGGAAATATCTAACAGTGAGTAGGGTCTTCATCAGTCAGGCACCTAACCTTGAGGATAGCACTGTTAGGCAAAATAAATCCCAAACTGCTTGGTACCACTGAACAAGTTAAAGAGCTGACCAACACTGACAGATAGCATAAAGAAAAAAGTTATTCTTTTACGTTTGCTTATTTTTCCCCAGAAGAAAATCTCATTCAAATGTGCCTTTCAAAATAAGACAACCAGAAACTCTACAAGTTTCAGAACAGGAGGACTACAAGGGGATTGTGAACATGATCAACTGTATCTACACGACTCCAGCTTTTCCAATGTTCTCAAAAAACCTGAGCAGTACACAACATTCATAAAAAAAATTTTCATTTTTAATCACATTCGACTAGAGTTCTCAATGTCACTCCCTTGCTACCACAAGCACATTGTTTCCATTACCCAGTATCAAATGCTTTTAAGAAGCTTGTACCTTCACCTCCCATCTCGAAGAAGGATAAACCCACTCCACATTTCTACAAACTTTTTATTCAGTTAGGTCATACTACTGACATTACTGAGAGACTGCTAACATTCAGGGTGTTTGCAAAGCACATGCATCCTCTTCAAGTGTTAACATGACGCTGATATTAAATTTGTGCTGATGTAGTAACTTTGCTTCCAAAGCACGTGGATTAGAGTTTAGGATTGATCACCTATTATAGTGGGCTGTCTCCCTAATTTTCCAGGATTAAGCCAGTAATAGGTGCTCTTGGACAAGGCCAACCTAACGTTTATGAAATCTATAAAACATCTGTATGTTGTCAGATTTTTTCCAGTTTCAGCACAGATTGTGGCTTATATATAGAAACCATATGACATGAAATTTAAGTTTTAAGAACCAAAGAATCCATTGGGTTTGTGATCAGTTTCCATGACGTTAATAATGTTATTTTCAGTATTCAGATTGTTTTTTCCAAGTTTAAACAGGTTTGACAGTTGGCACAATTGGGAGACAAAAAGGGTTAATTGTAACAGTGGAATATTTAGAAAAAAATAAATAGTGGGAAAACATTAAGTCTCAAAAACCTCAAGACACACAGGTCTCGTCAGATCTAGCTATAGCTGTTGGCAGTTCTTGTTACAGACTTAAGAAATTCAAATTTTATTTTAGCCAAAATTTAAGAACATGCCTCAAATTTTTAGGAGGTTAAGGCATAAAAACACTGGGACAGAAGGAAACACTAGAAGTTAGTGTTCCATTTAATCACTTATAAAGTTGACAAGATAGATAAATTACATTGGACATACAGGGCTCTGAATGCACTGTGTGACCTTTTATTATTAGCCATGTTTTCATTCCATATGCACTTAACTTATAAACAAAACAGAAAGCGCATGTGCTACAAGAGCACAAAAGCCAACCTGGCATGGAAGGTAAATTTCTAAGTCAGCATTGAGTCGTTAATAAATATGTTAGGAAAAGGATTTGTTTTGCAACTGCAATATTACAATTCAAACAGTTAAATTAAAGAGAGTCATCTGTTTTCACAATCTCATTACTTGCACTGTACGTCAACTAACTAGGAGCAACTTTTTAAAACTTAATCTGGAAAATAAGCTTCCAGAAAGCTAAAGGCATCATCACTGTACATTAAACGCCCCCGAAGTAGTACTATAGTACCATGTACATTAGTTGTTCAAGAAACACATGACTTCAGGCAGCAAACAAAACACCAGTTTACTGCCGGCCTCTGCTGAAAATCAAAACGGTACAAGACAAGTTCTTCTTCTTGGTATCCAGACATTTGAGATTATCAAGAAAGATGTTCTTAGCATACTATCTGTAAGAACTGTAAAAGGGCACTTTTCAGAATTAGTGAGTATCTCTATACCTTACTTATTTTTAAAAGTTACACAGCAGGCAAACAGCTTTAGTCTCTCGTACACACAGACAGCTCTACCTCGGTTAAAGGAGTCCACCTCCCTGCAGTTAGAGGGTCAAGGCAGTCTGCAAATGTTTGTGCTTTATGGGCTGCAATAGGTAAAGGTGGGACAATTTTTATTTTTTAAAATCCTCTTTCGCTTTAGTGTTCTAAGTTATCCTGTTGCTAAGGACAGTATAAAAATTAGGCAACAGACAGAATGGAACACATTTTTCTCGACTCTGTGTAAAGCCCGTTTTAAATGCCTACCATGCTCAACACCAGTGATTAAAGCTACCCCATCCAAACTCCCTCTGTTCACCCCAAACAAGGCTACACTCAAAGGTAAATGAGCAGTTCCTTTCCTAGCCAAACCCCCCAAAATACACTCCTAATGCCATAAAAATATAAACCAACCTCAGAAAAACCTACACAGACCTCTTACAACTGTTTATCAGAGCAACAAGAGTTTGAGAAGCAAGTGGAAAACAGTAAACAACAAAGATTTGTACCTAAAGCTGTTTAAGTTAGACTCCTCTATTCTGTACATCAGTTTTTAAATTATTGAACCACCACCTGTTAGTGCTTTCATAGTGGGGAAGGGGCAGAGCAAGGGCTGTGGTACCTCCTGCTACCCACCAATTTTTAAAAGAGACTATTAGAGGAAATTAGAATCCATGTATATAGAAGAGGATTTATTCTATAGTGTATATAGAACACGAGAAGTTTAGGTAAAGCAAGCTTTCTCAAGGGTCTTTCCAAGACAATTTTTGACGTTCTTCTCAAAAAGTAAAACAGAAGAAAATGTGTTTTTTCTAGTTCAGTATGGTCAGCAATATGCTACAGTTCATATTTACTCAAAGCTTTATAAACACTATTCTATCTTACATGGTTAATGAATCCTTAATTTTGCTGTCCACAATTTCTTTATACAGAGCAGCTGACATCACTTCTTCCATTGGACACATGATGCCATACTCTTCACAGCCGTTCTCTTGGACCAGAGGATCCATTTTATGAGGATCAAACATAATATTATTTGGCGTCACTAGCAGCACACCATTGACCGTACCCTAAAATGAGAGGGAAAAGAAGTGGTAAATTTTCTCCTTCATACTTCAGCTTCTTCTCCTTTTTTTTTTTTTTGGTAGGAAAAAAGTGTTTTCTAATCTGTTTTTAGAGCATCTTTATCTATATTTAAGCAACTTTATACAGTTTCTTGTGTTTTACAGTCATCTAGACATATAACCGTTTTTTCTGAGGAAGGAAATTAACGCCACCTACTCTCCCAAAAGAAAAGTTTTGTTCCTCACAGCTACTTAATAGCTAGGTTGAGTAAAACCAGCAAAACCTATGTACTCTAAAGGATGTGCCAGGCAGCTCCTCCAAGGTAAAGATACAACCTTCCCAGATAACCAGGTTTATTGTGAGTTTTGCAAGAAACTTCAACCATTGTCTAAAACCTGACTCTTAACTCTTCTCACTTTCTACTATTTAACTGAAAAACAGAAAAAGAAAAATCTTCAGCAACTGTCATTTGTCTTTATTTTCTTCACACCAAGGCAACAGCAGTACCCAATACAAGTCATTCTAACTTAAAAGACCTGTTGACTGATCGGACAAATATATTTATAAAATGAAACTAGACGAAAAATAAAGATTTTATAAGATGTAGCTGCATCAACATGCAGCTTTGGATGGATTTAATCACAATCATACTGCTGGAGTACACAAACACAAGTAATTTTAAATTTCTAGTATGAAAAAATTTAAAGAGAGTTGATACTCATTCTATGAGCTGTAGGGTTCTTACACAATCCAGGTATCGAGCTAATTTACAATACACTGAACCTTTTCTGTAGGTGTTAGAAACACGTGCAAGCACCACCCTCAGTTGCCTGCTAAGGCAATTCATTAAGCTGTTACAATGGCGGAGTTTAACCTACGAACGGGAGGAAACGAAGCTTTAAGCAAGATGACAGTGATCCTTAGGTTACAGAGCTTGAATCCTAAGGACTTGACAAACTTAGCAAGATATTCAAAACTTTTGTGCAAGAATCACAAAAGAATTGTTTTGTGTGCTGCTGCAGGTTATCAGGAATTGAATAAATATCAAGCTCCCTGATAAACTGCTCACAGTGATTACAAGCACTGTATCAGGGGCATTGCTTGCTCTCATTTTTGTTTTAAGACAACATAACAGCACAGCATGAAATACAACTACATTCTTTCCCATTTCCAGAAATTTGTTCCCAGCACAGTGATGGCTGATGACCTTCACAGCAGACAGATGCCATACAGCAAGTAGAAAACTGCAAGTTATAAAAAACAAACCAAAGTGGTATTAAATCCTACAGCAATGGCCAATGGTATCACTACTGGGGAAAAATAAAAACAGGTCTCAAAAGCAGCTCAAGCATCTGTACTTAAGTTCTCCTAGTTGCTCAGTGCCTAGTCAGTTTTCCTGTGTGCCTTTCAGAGTACAAAGCATATGTTAAAGACTTACAAGTCAGCAGAACATATTTAAAGAATTCTAAGGTGTTTAAGACACTGAAACTAAACTGTCGCTGGTATTTCTTTCCCAGCACTGTGTCGTGGAAATGGACTTTCAAGGTGCAAAAAAGAACTCCAAGAGGATGACTGTCCACAGAAGTCTACATTTGGTTATATCCACTAAGTCTAGAAAATAAATTTAACAGGACCGGAAAAGTCCATGACTCAGAACAACAATTGCTCCTCTTCTAAACAAATACCACTTCTGTAAATTGAATACATAATGCAAAAAAAGCATCATCATTTCAGAATCTAAGCTCTTTCACTAGTGACAACATACAAAAGTGGAATTTTATTAATATTCTCCAGATCTGATCCAGAACAATCAAGGCCATAGCCCAGATGGCAGTTAGGCTAGATAAGAATTGCAAATCCCTTCCAACTGAAACATTCTGTTCTACTCTTTCACTGCACACACGTTGCACATGAATCTTCAGAACAGTCAGGCTGGAAAGAAAAAAAAAAACACCAAGCTAAAGTTGTATGACCGCTTTAGCTGAAGGATTTGAATATTCTACACCAACTTCGACAATGATGTATTACTCAGTAGAAGCAATCAGTAATCAAGTTCATGGGAGAACTCTTCATTTCAGACTAAGATTTTGTATTCATTTGTTCACTACGTCATGAACAAATGATCCTGCCTTGGCAAATTAAGTACACAGGAAGCACTAAAGCTTTCGAGTTGGTGGAGGATTTCAGGCAATAAAAGATGATAAAATTTTTCTATCAAAATAATATGGTAGTTTCAGAACAAAACATGTAAGTGGGAACACATGTACCTAGCCAACCACTGTTCAAGAACTGCCCATTGCATTACACCAGTCTTCCCTGAAAGATGGGAACTGAAGCAGCTCCAGCCTTTGAGAGCAAAACTATGGTTTTGCATAAGTAAAGATAAAAATGACATATCCTCTCCTTTAAAGAAGTACTTGAACATTCATTCCCTTGTTGACTTGTTATTATACGTCAGACTTCTACGCTAGCATTTGTACAATCCACATACTCCAGAACAACTCTCAGAGGAAGCCAGCGCTGAAGCCTTCAGCATTTGGTACCCTGCACTCATTTTAGGTTCTGAACCGACTCTTTTGGTTACTCATACACATTTATGCACAATGGCAGCAGATGTCACAGCTGTTCTACACGATACCCAGAAATGGGTAACAACACCGATGTCAGGAAAAAACCCCAGAGCCTGCTGTTCTTTAGTGACCGACTCTGATAGCCTCATCTCCTGCTGTCTTACAACCACCGCAGAAGACGGAGAGCCTACAGTCTGCTGCCCATATAATCATCTTGGTTCCCTGGTTTTGGAGCAGGGAGAAAGTTCCAAAGCTCCCTCTCTGGCCTGATTGAGTTCCTGAAAATATTTTCAGTGTGAATATATTCTTCAGAGTAAAGAACAGCATGGGGACTTAAGCCCTTTGCCCTCACCTACCCATATCAAGACAGGGAGAGGAGCCCAGCCTCTCCTTTGTGGCCATGCTCTGCCGTGCTGTCTTCAGTACAGAACCCTTCCATGGTAATCAACATCTATTGAACGTTTTAGAAATAGCTCTTTTATGCAAATTCAGTTTTCAAAATATTTTTAAAAGTTATTTGTACCAATAATGTAGCTAGAGAGATCAGCAAATCAGAGGACAAGCATAAGCAAAAATATCGGGCAACAGCATGCACACTGCAAACTCCTACATGACTCCAGTACAGTGCCAGCATACGCTCTAATCTCATTTCCTAGTTCTCATTTAAAATAAAGAACAAAGTCTATAAGCAGCTGAATTGCTGATAGAGGACTGCAGGAAACAGTTTTTTAGGACATCCTCCACCAACTGGTCACAACAGTTTCAGGTCCCTGGGGCAGGTCCAGAGAAGGGCAACAGAGCTGGGGAAGGGTCTGGAGCACAGGGCTGACGAGGAGCGGCTGAGGGAGCTGGGGGGGTTCAGTCTGGAGAAGAGGAGGCTGAGAGGAGACCTCATCACTCTCTACAGCTGCTGAAAGGAGGGTGCAGTGAGGGGGGTGCTGGGCTATGCTCTAAAGGAACAAGTGATGGGACAAGAGGAAATGGCCTCAAGTTGCGCCAGTGGAGGTTTAGGCTGGAGATTAGAAAAAATTTCTTCACTGCAAGAGTGCTGAGGCATTGGAACAGGCTGCCCAGGGCAGTGGTGGAGTCACCATCCCTGGAGGGGGTCAAGAAACGTGTGGATGTGGTGCTTGGGGACATGGGTTAGTGGGTGGGGTTGGGCTGGACTTGAGGTCTCGTCCAACCTTAATGATTCTATGAAATAACCACTGACGAGTTTCTGTTGGACCATACTTAAAACTAGTTGTTGAGGAAAAAAGTATAAAAAACACTGTCAATGAAACTGAAGTAAAAATTAGACTCCACATACAACTACTAAGAAGTTCTGGTTCTTGAACAAAACTCCCCAAAATCCCCCCTGCAGAAGTTCAGTTTCCTGTATGTAAAACAGACTCTAAAGACATGAAGTGAATTTCTATTCAGGTGTAATTCAGATTTAACAGCCTGAAGGAGAAATGCTGAGCCATTTTATTACTGAAAACCATGTGGACACACAAGGTTATTAAAAACGGATCCCTTCAGTCTTAAATCTGGTCCAGAAAATATTAATCCTGATTAAAACAATATGGATATTGAAAGGAGATTAAATCACATCTGCATGCAGATATTCAATTCTGAATCAGTTTTAATTTAGTTCCATTAAAGTTCCTTAAACCTCAGGAAGTGGGAGCTCCAAATCCTACACACTATCTCAGATAGAAATTCAAAAAACCATGATAAAGGTTAGAGCCAAACTTTGACATTGGTGTGCCCAAACATTAAGATCAGGCAGTTCAGTAAAACACATTTTTATGAAGGTTTGAGAACACTTCTGACAGCTTTCAAACAGAAGCTACCTCTAAATAATTCCATTACGTTCTTGAACACACAGGTAGAACAGAAACTGTAATGCATGATTTGTGAAACTTTTAATCATAAAGGTAAAAACTTAGTTTTATTCTTTGTTGAGTGTGGGAGTTTTGAACCTCCTCAGTGTCCTCCTTGTCTCTTCATGAACAATGTGTTAGTGTTTTTGTGCCCACATTTCCAGGCTGGTTGAGCTTGGTTTTTTTTAAGACTTAGTATTTGTAATTTTCCTTTACCTACTTTTTAAAACAAGACAAATAAACTAGCAAGCATAAGAAAGAACCAAACTTCAAAGCTCCTTTCTCAGTTTCAATCAGACTGTTTAAGATACCTTTTTCTGCCTCCAACAAACACTGCAAAGAATGAAAAACCAGAGCAGCACGCCTTTCTACAAACAAAGCAAACAGCACTGCTGCCCAGAAAGGGGATGTCTACACACACAACACAGTGAGTAAAGGCGTGACTCTGCAGCATGCTGCTTACTCTGCACTGATTTACTGTCTGACCTCGGGATGTGGCACATTCACACCCCCCTGTTTCTAACTGTGCCCAACGCCTGCCTCTAGCAGTAGCCATAACGAGGTGACCGAGAGCAAATATTGTAACAGAGCAAATGCTTCCAGGCTCCAGCCACTGCATCTCGGAGAATTGTGTGACTGTCCAGGAAGTCACAGGTGTGACTGAAACCAACTCCAAACACATACAGAATAAGCAGTTTCGGAAAGTGAGAAATGAGGCAGTCTTACCCTAACGCAAGCCCTTTCGCATATGTGTAGTTAAACACGTTGATAAAAGAGGCTTTCCCTAGATTTTAGTTTACGAGCACCAGTCAACAGTGATGACTGAGACTTCACATCTAAAGCCCTACAGAACAGTGTAACAACGGGCTCCAAAATCACCTCCAGAGTGGGAAGCACAGGATGAATCTTTTAGGCTTTCTCCAGAAAACCTTTGAAGATTTATCATCCTGCATCATCAGGAAATGTATCAAGAGGAGAACAACATGACATGCCCAGGGACATGCCCACCACCTGTGACACAAAGGCTAAGGTACATGCTATACCTATGAAACCTGGCACTCAAATCTCAGCACCTTAGCACTCGTTTCTCTCCCCACCCACTGCCCCAAGTATGGGGTGCTACTGCAGTGGATTATACAACCCTTTAGAAACAGAATTCTCTGTGAAGATCTTATGAAAATAGGCTGTAAAGATGCAAGTCAGAGATGTAGGCTGTGAACACTCCCCATAATGCTCTGATAAGGAATTATGGCACATAAATACACTGTTAAGTTTTAACCCGAGATCTTTCTTTTTCAGGACAGACAACTGTAGGCTCACAGTTCTCAACTCCTCTGCATCAGAGGGCTTAAAACCGAGAAGTAATGACTTGTCTAGGATCAACCTAAAAAAAGTCACCTAGAGACAGAACCGAAGCAGTGAAACAAATTTAACTGCAAAGTAGAACCAAGTAACAAAGCTTTTCCAGTACTCCTCTTACCAACTTCTAACACAGCTTTTGCCAATATACACATACTGTCTAAAGGCTTCACATCTAGAAATACATAGATCTGCAATTCTCTCCACCAGAAAAAAAAAAAAAAAAAAAAAAGAGAAGCAGTTTTAGGATATTCTCTTTATCTGTTTGTCATCAGAGCAACTTATTATCGCTGAGCAACACAGAACCAGCAGTATTTGTATATACATACCCAAGCTTCAGGTGAAGAAGGAAGTACCAGAAGTACTTTCTTTGCATTCATTCAGCTCGAATTAAGGTATGATTTTCCATTATTAAAGTATCTAACAGCCACTTCTCTGGGGGGTGGGAGAGCAATACATTTTGGTTTTTCCTAAAGCATCCTGAGGTAAAGTCTTTTGACATGATCTCAGTCCCTAAAAACCAGCACAAGACGTGTGCACCTGAGCTGAATGGAAGTTAATTAAGTGCCACTAACTTGGAGACACTTGTGTAATGACACCATTGAGAGAACTGGAACTACTGCTTCAAAGAAAAATCAAGGTTTCTACCAAGCTATACCCAATACAGAAGGGTTTGTTTACAGAATAAGAGGTTAATTCTGCTTCACAAAAATGGCATTGAAGCTACTCAGCTTCATACTTCCTTATGCTTCAAGGCATGTTCTTCTCCACTGCAAGTGAAGAGAATTACTTACAAGATATACTAAAATAAGGAACAGACTTCATGCCCTCAACACAAGAGAATCACTTAACAGGGAAGTTTGTCTCAAGTTAGTTGCATATTAGCTGCCTGCATCCCATATAAGAAACAAATGGTCTGGGAATCAAAAGCAAACTGTGAATAAAAAAATGAATACGTTTATATACACGTATATAACCTGATCCATCTGCCTCCCAGTAACTAAATTTTACTGTATGTTTATGGCTTAAATGTACTTTATCTTTACATCCCATACAGTAACAGTAAAACCTGAATGTTTAAGTACCTTGCCATTAGTGATGTACTTGCAATTAATTTTTAGAAATTTCTCTGTAAACGCTTCCTCCTCTTCAGAGGTGGATGATACCACTCTTGCAGGACGAACACATGCATGTGCTGGTGAAGCAGCCAACTCTTTCTGCTGGACCCCATCTGGATCCTAAAAGGGAATACAAAAAAAAAAAACAACACAACTTAGCAACCTGCCTTTTTTAATATTAACTTTAATAGATTTCTTGTTGTGTAATTGTTGTTCTTTTTCTTTGACAGGAAAGCAAAAAAAATATGGTTCCAAACCCACTGCAGTTTAAAAGACTGCTCTGATCTGACAGTGTATATAACTAATGAAGCACAGCTTAACTAGTCCATGATAAGAAACACAAGTGGGCAAAGATATTCAGAATCAACCCGGGAATAAACAAAATAACAATCAGAACTCACATAAGCAAACCATCCGATATACTGTCACATGCAAAATTGGAACAGAAATTAACAAAAAGCTCCATGTACAGTAGACAGACCGTGACAAAGCCTACTTTATGGTCACAGCAACCCTGTTTTGGAGCTTAACCAACATTTAAAGACTTACATTTCATACATAACTGCTAGTTTTAGTTACTAATAAAATATTACTGTTTACAAAAAATGTCAACTTCTATGTCTTCTTTGGTTTTCTGCTTTTCTGTTCAATTCTATTGACTGGTACAGATCGCAGCGGAACACCTGCAGAACATTATACACAATTGTTTTCAGTTCATCACCTCCCTGGCACTACTTTCAATTTTAGTAAGAAAGCAAACAAAAAAACCACAAAACAACTTATAAAACACTGAACCGAATTTTGCTGAAAAAGTTAATGAAGTTATAATTAAAAAGTAAACTTCCTGGAGATGAGTTCTCCTTCTATATACACTGTCCTGGTTTGCGCTGGGACAGAGCTCGCTTTCTTCACAGCAGCTAGGTAAGAGGTTATGTTTTGGGTTTGTGCTGAGGAGAAGCTGATCACATACTGATGTTTATAGTTGCTATCAGGACAGTCAAGGACTTTCCAGCTTCTCTGCTGTGCCCGTGTCTGCAGGGGCAGGAGAAGCTGGGAGGGAGCACAGCCCCAGAATTTGACCTCAGGTTTAGGACTGAAGCCTAAATTGGCCCACAGTATATGCCATACCATGCACACCATGCCTAGCATACAGGTGGGGGACTGCCTGGAAGTTCTTTGTCTCTCTTTCGGTCAGCTCTTGGGTCTCTCAGGCTCTTCTCTTCTCTGGGATTGCACTTTCAGGACTCTCCCTCCTCCGAGATCTTTTCCTGGGAACAGGCTGAGTCTTGGCCATTGGGTGATGAGCAGTTTCACTGTGTATCACTCATTTGTATATTGATATATATTACCATTATTATTTTCAATTCTATTGAAGTTTAGTTATTAAATTGTTCTTATCTTAACCCACGAGCCTCTTCTCCCTTTACCCCTTTAATCCTCTCCCCCAGACCCAGGAGGGGGGGGGGTAAACAAGCAGTTGTGGTGTTTTGTGGTTCTACCCCCTGGCTAGCAGCAACATATGCCTTTCTCCTAAAAATTCTGTGGTCATCTTTGTGATGCATATAACTTAGCAAGTGGCTGCAAGAGTCCCCAGCTGATATCCAAGTCCACTGTGAATAAGCCAGCTATGTCTCATTCATATTGCCACATGACATAGAAGCAGAAAAAATACTGGTGGCAGACTTTCAAATTTAATGACAACACTCTAGTCACTACATACTACCTTGAAGTGGATTTTAAGTTTTATAGGTAGTAAAGCTTATTGGATCTTCTCAAATACTGACTCCTGAATGAAGAAATCCTTCACAAAACCCAGCAGCATAGAAAAGGTATAAAAACTCAAGCTGAGTTCTTACATGCTGACACTAACAAACTTCCTGAAATACACACTGAAATCTTAGCTTAGTGTAGCAATGTGGAAAAAAAAAACTGAACAGGGTTATGCAGGTCTTGTATCAGCCACATGCTGGTTTGTATTTAGCCCCATGCCTGTGTCAAGAGACTTCAATCTTTAATAAACAGAAACAAATGAACAGAGTATATAATAGTTTATATTTTGCCTCAACAGAGGTTCAGATATTTGTTTGCCATGTTATTTAATTTCTATCAAGAACTCATCGATCTCAATGACTACAGCACAGAGAGAAGACCCTTTTACATCATACAGGAAGAGCAACATATCCTCTTTACCTTGAAATGTGCTTAAACTGCAAATCTGGAGTCAAAATTGGAGGAGAGTCAAAGATGAGAGACATCAATACAGAGCACTAGAGAACATATGCTAGTATTTGTCTGGTTCATAAGGACAGCAATCAGCAAAGAGAAAAGAGAAACACAGAACATAGGTGCTATGATGAAGAACAAACCCCTCCATCCTTACCTGTTCAAATAGAAGCTGAGTGCTTTCTGTGTTCTGGGAGAGACTGTTGCAAAAACAAAACCAAACACACACCGAGTCCACACTGACAAGTGCAAGTGATTTCTGCCCTTTGCTCTCTTTTCACAAACTGCATCTAGGAACATCCCTTCCCTCCTTTCAGAAACAGAAATTCCCATAAACAATGTATTACATCGCAATGCTCATTTGTTTGACTTTCCCTGAAGCACTAAGAACTGTTTGTAGTGACCCATGACATGGAATGAGACGCACAGGATAGATCTGCAGCAATAGGGTCAGGTAAATTAAATTTAACCCTCAAATTGTGCTGACACTGACCTGCCTACACTAAACAAAAATCTTTTGCATACGAAGATTTTAACTTTTAAAGCACTTTAATGTACTTTTTGGTTTTTCTACACTTTCAAGCTTTTATCTCTACTATGTGCATGTAGCCAATAAAAATTTCAAACAGATTACAGATATGGTTACACTCGTAAGCCTCCTTATATACTATATCCAAACAAGCACATATAAAATAATCCACAGAATCAAGAATAAAGTATTTTTCTGACACGGGATCTAGAGCATTGTAGGAAGAGCTCTGATTTCTAGCATTAAAACTAACAGTTTTCCCTTGAGTAACTTCTCACAACATACGCTACCTGGG
Source organism: Pterocles gutturalis (assembly GCF_000699245.1). Classification (NCBI taxonomy): domain Eukaryota; kingdom Metazoa; phylum Chordata; class Aves; order Pterocliformes; family Pteroclidae; genus Pterocles; species Pterocles gutturalis. The sequence continues at coordinate 21,073 of NW_010145563.1, read as the reverse complement.
CAGGCCTATCCTAGCATTCAGTCATTCTGAGATCGATCTAGAAGAATGTATTCTTCCAGACTATTCTACTTACTGAGCTATAATGCCTTCAGTTTGCAATAAAACACAAAATAAATTATTCAGTACAATTGCCAGCAGACACCTCACAACGACAGGTGCACTAGATCAGAGTAAAGGCGTAACAGCCAAACCAAACAGTGATTTTCAGTGGAAGGGTCAGCTCAGCCTTCGGACTGCAGTTCGGTATCCTATTCAGCAGCAAAGCAATACCTTTACATCTAATTTTCTCTGGACCAAGTCATGCAAGCAAATAAATAAATAAATGCTTAAAGTCTGAAACCTTCCTAAACTCTGAGCAGACAGAATCCTGGAGTAGACATTTGACTGCTTGATTGAGCACTATCAAGAAAATTCGTTTATTTGAGAAAAAAGATAACAACTGGGAGAAGAACAGTAGTGACATATCAAGAAACCTCTGAATAAGGTCATAATTGCATGAACTGCAGAGAAGCTCAGACCCCAATACTGCATCTTCCTGGCTGGAGTTTTCCCCATGGAATTCTGTTCCTGGAAAGACAGGCTTTTACAAAGCTAGCTCCCAGCCAAAAAAACTACATTCAAGCTGAATGACAGAGCAGCTTTGATAGCTAACCAGCTATAATATATAATAATAATATATTATATAATGCTAAAGTATTTGAAAGCCTACATAGGTAGAACTACCAAGTGGAAGTCAGCTATAATTAACTCCATATGAGCCCTTCACTGAAACAGACTTTTTTCTTTACTTCTGTTTTGCTAAATGAAACCAGAGAATCCCCTCCCACACCTCTACAGGGAGCAGAGGGAACCCCTACCTCCTAGCTCCTGGAGTAATCTTCCCAATGTATCATTGCGACAAAAACTATCAATAAGGTTAGAGACAAATATTTAACTAGTTCCGAAAGGTAACAAACACAGAAATGCAACAGGAACTGGTATTTAAGATTGCAGTGTGCAAGGACAGTTATTCTGCTACAAATAACTTGCCTTCAAACCATTTTTCATATAGAAAACTCTCATTTACAGAGATTAAAAGCTTGTATTTACTTTTAAAAAGGTACTATTGCACTTTTCAATGCCAAGTATTGTAAGGTGATTTCTCCCCAAACCAACTGGATAGTTTCAGAAGAAAGCATAGCATCTGTAACACTTATCTTGTGAGGGAAAATTAATTTCAAGGACAAGAGGTATACCTACATTTACTGTAGCCTTGTCAATCTCTGCTTCTGAAGATGTAGGAGATAGGGGACTTATAGGACTTAGAGAGGGGGAGCTGTCCACACTAGAAATGTAGTCTGGGTCAGGAACATACAAAATCTATAAAGAAGATATAATGTAGTTAGAAGTTATGCTTTCAGGTTTACTTTAGATTCCCCACTAGCTCAGGTATATTTGCTATGCTTTCTCA